>NC_088227.1:44112410-44292410 GCF_036934945.1 Oncorhynchus masou masou | reverse complement strand
AGTTGTGTCGGTTTGATTTGAATGTGACCTCATTCAATTAAATAGCCTCAAACTGCACTGATCCAGGCTCCTGTTGGTGCTGACTGGTTCTGACTACTTTGAACTGGTACTGACTGGTTCTGACTCGTACCGACCACGGTTCTTGTCTCTCTCATAAATGTTCATCTTTGTAGTCTTTGGATTTACCCAGGGTGTCTTGTTTACTATCTTGGTAGTGACCCGAGCTTCCCTCTCCCATATATGATCATCTTTGGCTTTACACTGGTTTTCTTCTGACTTGGTTCTGACCAGGGCTGTTGTCTGTCTTGTGTTGTCTTTCTAAGTTCTGACTGGTACTGACTGGTTCTGACTGGTACTGACTGGTTCTGACCAGGTCTGTTGTCTTTCTCTCTCTGCGGTGGAGGTTATGGATAAGTCACATAAATTCAAGACTAGACTTGTGTTTTGGTATTAACAGTGTCAGGGTGGTTTGGTATTAACAGGGTCTGGGTGGTTTGGTATTAACGGGGTCCGGGTGGTTTGGAATTAACAGTGTCTGGGTGGTTTGGAATTAACAGGGTCTGGGTGGTTTGGAATTAACCGTGTCAGGGTGGTTTGGTATTAACAGTGTCAGGGTGGTTTGGTATTAACAGGGTCAGGGTGGTTTGGAATTAACGGGGTCCGGGTGGTTTGGAATTAACAGGGTCAGGGTGGTTTGGAATTAACCGTGTCAGGGTGGTTTGGTATTAACAGTGTCAGGGTGGTTTGGTATTAACGGGGTCAGGGTGGTTTGGTATTAACGGGGTCCGGGTGGTTTGGTATTAACAGGGTCTGGGTGGTTTGGTATTAACAGTGTCAGGGTGGTTTGGTATTAACGGGGTCAGGGTGGTTTGGTATTAACGGGGTCCGGGTGGTTTGGTATTAACAGGGTCTGGGTGGTTTGGTATTAACAGGGTCAGGGTGGTTTGGTATTAACAGTGTCAGGGTGGTTTGGTATTAACGGGGTCCGGGTGGTTTGGTATTAACAGGGTCTGGGTGGTTTGGTATTAACAGGGTCTGGGTGGTTTGGTATTAACAGGGTCAGGGTGGTTTGGTATTAACAGGGTCTGGGTGGTTTGGTATTAACAGGGTCAGGGTGGTTTGGTATTAACAGGGTCAGGGTGGTTTGGTATTAACAGGGGCAGGGTGGTTTGGTATTAACAGGGTCAGGGTGGTTTGGTATTAACAGGGTCAGGGTGGTTTGGTATTAACAGGGTCAGGGTGGTTTGGTATTAACAGGGTCTGGGTGGTTTGGTATTAACAGGGTCAGGGTGGTTTGGTATTAACAGGGTCAGGGTGGTTTGGTATTAACAGGGTTTGGGTGGTTTGGAATGTGCAGGGTCTGGGTGGTTTGGTATTAACAGGGTTTGGGTGGTTTGGAATGTGCAGGGTCTGGGTGGTTTGGAATGTGCAGGGTCTGGGTGGTTTGGAATGTGCAGGGTCTGGGTGGTTTGGAATGTGCAGGGTCTGGGTGGGTTGGTATTAACAGGGTCTGGGTGGTTTGGAATGTGCAGGGTCTGGGTGGTTTGGTATTAACAGGGTCTGGGTGGTTTGGAATGTGCAGGGTCTGGGTGGTTTGGAATGTGCAGGGTCTGGGTGGTTTGGAATGTGCAGGGTCTGGGTGGTTTGGAATGTGCAGGGTCTGGGTGGTTTGGAATGTGCAGGGTCTGGGTGGTTTGGAATGTGCAGGGTCTGGGTGGTTTGGAATGTGCAGGGTCTGGTTGGTTTGGAATGTGCAGGGTCTGGGTGGTTTGGAATGTACAGGGTCTGGGTGGTTTGGAATGTGCAGGGTCTGGGTGGTTTGGAATGTGCAGGGTCTGGGTGGTTTGGAATGTGCAGGGTCTGGGTGGTTTGGAATGTGCAGGGTCTGGGTGGTTTGGAATGTGCAGGGTCTGGGTGGTTTGGAATGTGCAGGGTCTGGGTGGTTTGGAATGTGCAGGGTCTGGTTGGTTTGGAATGTGCAGGGTCTGGGTGGTTTGGAATGTACAGGGTCTGGGTGGTTTGGAATGTGCAGGGTCTGGGTGGTTTGGAATGTGCATGGTCTGGGTGGTTTGGAATGTACAGGGTCTGGGTGGTTTGGTATTAACAGGGTCAGGGTGGTTTGGTATTAACAGGGTTTGGGTGGTTTGGAATGTGCAGGGTCTGGGTGGTTTGGTATTAACAGGGTTTGGGTGGTTTGGAATGTGCAGGGTCTGGGTGGTTTGGAATGTGCAGGGTCTGGGTGGTTTGGAATGTGCAGGGTCTGGGTGGGTTGGTATTAACAGGGTCTGGGTGGTTTGGAATGTGCAGGGTCTGGGTGGTTTGGTATTAACAGGGTCTGGGTGGTTTGGAATGTGCAGGGTCTGGGTGGTTTGGAATGTGCAGGGTCTGGGTGGTTTGGAATGTGCAGGGTCTGGGTGGTTTGGAATGTGCAGGGTCTGGGTGGTTTGGAATGTGCAGGGTCTGGGTGGTTTGGAATGTGCAGGGTCTGGGTGGTTTGGAATGTGCAGGGTCTGGGTGGTTTGGAATGTGCAGGGTCTGGTTGGTTTGGAATGTGCAGGGTCTGGGTGGTTTGGAATGTACAGGGTCTGGGTGGTTTGGAATGTGCAGGGTCTGGGTGGTTTGGAATGTGCATGGTCTGGGTGGTTTGGAATGTACAGGGTCTGGGTGGTTTGGTATTAACAGGGTCAGGGTGGTTTGGTATTAACAGGGTCTGGGTGGTGTGGTATTAACAGGGTCTGGGTGGTTTGGAATGGACAGGGTCTGGGTGGTTTGGAATGGACAGGGTCTGGGTGGTTTGGAATGTACAGGGTCTGGGTGGTTTGGTATTAACAGGGTCAGGGTGGTTTGGTATTAACAGGGTCAGGGTCGTTTGTTATTAACAGGGTCTGGGTGGTTTGGAATGGACAGGGTCTGGGTGGTTTGGAATGTACAGGGTCTGGGGGGTTCGGAATGTACAGGGTCTGGGTGGTTTGGAATGGACAGGGTCTGGGTGGTTTGGAATGTACAGGGTCTAGGTGGTTTGGAATGTGCAGGGTCTGGGGGGTTTGGAATGTACAGGGTCTGGGTGGTTTGGAATGGACAGGGTCTGTGGTCTGTACAGATACAGAGGTCCCATACTCCTCTCTTCACATTGGAATTCTTATCTTCATTTTGCCAAAACATCATCATCCCTCAGTAACTTCAAGCATAGACAAGGGATCAACCTGATGAACCAAACTACCCAGTAATCCCCTAATTTTAGCACATTTTTAAATCACATTTACATAAGTATTCAGACCATTTTCTCAGTACTCCAGGTGAAACTGGTTGAGAGAATGCCAAAAGTGTGCACAGCTGTCATCAAGGCAAAGGGTGGATACTTTGAAGAATTTAAATATCTAAAATATATTTTGATTTGTTAAAAAATGTTACTACTTTATTCCATATGTTTAATTGTATCGTGTTGATGTCTTCACTATCATTCTACAATGTAGAAAATAGTTGTTTTTTTTTACTCTTGAATGAGTGGGTGTTTCCAAACTTTGACTGGTACTGTATATATACATATTATTATTCTGTATTATTCTTCTTGTTTTTGGTGTGGTTTTCATATAATCCCTTTTGGGTTTCCAGCCTCACCTGCTCACCATTTTAACAGTGCTTTTATCTGCTCTGTTTTGTCTTAGACTTGTTTTCTTTGGTGCAACAAAATATATAGAAAAAGGGTCTGTTGTCTCTGTCCGTCACTACAGATGACCCTGCAGTGGAAGGTCTGGACAAGTCACGGCAGCTCCAGACAGGAGAGGTGGTCATCATTGTGGTCGTGCTGCTCATGTGGGCAGGTAAGGAAAAGGACAGGTAAGGAAAAGGACAGGTAAGGAAAAGGACAGGACAGGTAAGGAAAAGGACAGGTAAGAAAAAGGGCAGGGCAGGTAAGGAAAAGGACAGGTAAGGAAAAGGACAGGTAAGGAAAAGGGCAGGTAAGGAAAAGGACAGGTAAGGAAAAGGACAGGTAAGGAAAAGGGCAGGGCAGGTAAGGAAAAGGGCAGGGCAGGTAAGTAAAAGGACAGGTAAGGAAAAGGACAGGTAAGGAAAAGGGCAGGGCAGGTAAGGAAAAGGACAGGTAAGGAAAAGGGCAGGTAAGGAAAAGGACAGGTAAGGAAAAGGACAGGGCAGGTAAGGAAAAGGACAGGTAAGGAAAAGGGCAGGGCAGGTAAGGAAAATGACAGGTAAGGAAAAGGACAAGTAAGGAAAAGGACAGGTAAGAAAAAGGACAGGTAAGGAAAAGGGCAGGGCAGGTAAGGAAAAGGACAGGTAAGGAAAAGGGCAGGGCAGGTAAGGAAAAGGACAGGTAAGGAAAAGGGCAGGTAAGGAAAAGGGCAGGTAAGGGAAAGGACAGGTAAGGGAAAGGGCAGGTAAGGAAAAGGGCAGGTAAGGAAAAGGACAGGTAAGGAAAAGGGCAGGGCAGGTAAGGAAAAGGACAGGTAAGAAAAAGGGCAGGGCAGGTAAGGAAAAGGACAGGTAAGGAAAAGGGCAGGTAAGGAAAAGGGCAGGTAAGGGAAAGGACAGGTAAGGGAAAGGGCAGGTAAGGGAAAGGACAGGTAAGGGAAAGGGCAGGTAAGGAAAAGGACAGGTAAGGAAAAGGGCAGGGCAGGTAAGGAAAAGGGCAGGTAAGGAAAAGGACAGGTAAGGGAAAGGGCAGGTAAGGGAAAGGACAGGTAAGGGAAAGGACAGGTAAGGGAAAGGGCAGGTAAGGAAAAGGACAGGTAAGGAAAAGGGCAGGGCAGGTAAGGAAAAGGGCAGGTAAGGAAAAGGACAGGTAAGGAAAAGGGCAGGTAAGGGAAAGGGCAGGTAAGGAAAAGGACAGGTAAGGAAAAGGGCAGGGCAGGTAAGGAAAAGGACAGGTAAGGAAAAGGGCAGGTAAGGAAAAGGGCAGGTAAGGAAAAGGACAGGTAAGGAAAAGGACAGGTAAGGAAAAGGGCAGGTAAGGAAAAGGGCAGGGCAGGTAAGGAAAAGGGCAGGTAAGGAAAAGGACAGGTAAGGGAAAGGACAGGTAAGGGAAAGGGCAGGTAAGGAAAAGGGCAGGGCAGGTAAGGAAAAGGGCAGGTAAGGAAAAGGACAGGTAAGGAAAAGGGCAGGTAAGGGAAAGGGCAGGTAAGGAAAAGGGCAGGTAAGGGAAAGGGCAGGTAAGGAAAAGGACAGGTAAGGAAAAGGGCAGGGCAGGTAAGGAAAAGGACAGGTAAGGAAAAGGGCAGGTAAGGAAAAGGGCAGGTAAGGAAAAGGACAGGTAAGGAAAAGGACAGGTAAGGAAAAGGGCAGGTAAGGAAAAGGGCAGGTAAGGAAAAGGGCATGTAAGGAAAAGGACAGGTAAGGAAAAGGACAGGGAAGTAAAAGGGCAGGTAAGGGAAAGGGCAGGTAAGGAAAAGGACAGGTAAGGAAAAGGGCAGGGCAGGTAAGGAAAAGGACAGGTAAGGAAAAGGGCAGGTAAGGAAAAGGGCAGGTAAGGAAAAGGACAGGTAAGGAAAAGGGCAGGTAAGGAAAAGGACAGGTAAGGAAAAGGACAGGTAAGGGAAAGGGCAGGTAAGGAAAAGGACAGGTAAGGAAAAGGGCAGGGCAGGTAAGGAAAAGGACAGGTAAGGAAAAGGGCAGGTAAGGAAAAGGGCAGGTAAGGAAAAGGACAGGTAAGGAAAAGGACAGGTAAGGAAAAGGGCAGGTAAGGAAAAGGACAGGTAAGGAAAAGGGCAGGTAAGGAAAAGGGCATGTAAGGAAAAGGACAGGTAAGGAAAAGGACAGGGAAGTAAAAGGACAGGTAAGGAAAAGGGCAGGTAAGGAAAAGGGCAGGGCAGGTAAGGAAAAGGGCAGGTAAGGAAAAGGACAGGTAAGGAAAAGGGCATTTACATTTTAGTCATTCAGCAGACAACTATATCTCTGTCAATCAATCAATCCATGAATCAATCAGCCAGTCGACGACAGCACTGATTTCAAGCTCATCGTTAATTTTGACAGGATCATACAAAAGCTGGGTGATATAAATCGTAAAATTATTTTCCTATCGGCTTTAAAATGAACAAGAATGGCTCAGTTTTCAAAATATCTTCTCCCCTACTGTCACGTCAAATCAACATCACACTTCTCTCTCTAGTCCCTGATGTTCAACCCCAGTAATGACTAGACATGGCCTTAAGCCTCTGAGGTCTAAGACTGAGTGAGGTGTGAGACGCAACCAGGCCTGACAGGCTGTTACACCCCAGGGACTTGCAGGAACAACCAGGCCTGACAGGCTGTTACACCCCGGGACCTGCAGGAACAACCAGGTCTGACAGGCTGTTACACCCCAGGGACCTGCAGGAACAACCAGGCCTGACAGGCTGTTACACCCCGGGACCTGCAGGAACAACCAGGCCTGACAGGCTGTTACACCCCAGGGACCTGCAGGAACAACCAGGCCTGACAGGCTGTTACACCCCAGGGACCTGCAGGAACAACCAGGCCTGACAGGCTGTTACACCCCAGGGACCTGCAGGAACAACCAGGCTGTTACACCCCAGGGACCTGCAGGAACAACCAGGCCTGACAGGCTGTTACACCCCGGGACCTGCAGGAACAACCAGGCCTGACAGGCTGTTACACCCCGGGACCTACAGGAACAACCAGGCCTGACAGGTTGTTACACCCCAGGGACCTGCAGGAACAACCAGGCTTACGGCCCAAATATCTCTCCTTCCTCATAAAGTGTGCACTTGTTCAATTATTTGAAAGGAAATGAGTGGTATAAGAAACATATGGCAGACTCCCTCTAGCCCATGCCTACACCAATCCAATGAAGAAGAAGAAGAAGAGTAATACAATTTTACCTGAGTGAGAGTGACTAACGAAATCTATGGTTGGTATTTCGACCACGATTATTAAAAATGTACATAGCTGGCTAGACTAATTTACCAATCTAAAAAATGTTAGCTGACATGGGCTAATTCAGTGGCTGAAGTTGCACCCACCTGGTGTCCCAGGTCAAAATCAGTCCCTGATTAGAGTGGAATCACCCACCTGGTGTCCCAGGTCTAAATCAGTCCCTGATTAGAGTGGAATCACCCACCTGGTGTCCCAGGTCTAAATCAGTCCCTGATTAGAGGGGAATCACCCACCTGGTGTCCCAGGTCAAAATCAGTCCCTGATTAGAGGGGAATCACCCACCTGGTGTCCCAGGTCAAAATCAGTCCCTCATTAGAGGGGAATCACCCACCTGGTGTCCCAGGTCAAAATCAGTCCCTGATTAGAGGGGAATCACCCACCTGGTGTCCCAGGTCAAAATCAGTCCCTGATTAGAGGGGAATCACCCACCTGGTGTCCCAGGTCAAAATCAGTCCCTCATTAGAGGGGAATCACCCACCTGGTGTCCCAGGTCAAAATCAGTCCCTGATTAGAGGGGAATCACCCACCTGGTGTCCCAGGTCTAAATCAGTCCCTGATTAGAGGGGAATCACCCACCTGGTGTCCCAGGTCTAAATCAGTCCCTGATTAGAGGGGAAATCACCCACCTGGTGTCCCAGGTCTAAATCAGCCCCTGGTTGGGGGGGGAGCAGTGAAACTGGCTCCAGGTCCAGATTTGTATTTGAGGGATAAACGCTATTATATATGCTGTAACATATGCACCCAGCTAACATTCTCATACAGGGAACCAAACAGGCAGATCAACCAGCTAACATTCTCATCCAGGAAACAAACAGGCGGATCACCCAGCTAACATTCTCATACAGGGAACCAAACAGGCAGATCAACCAGCTAACATTCTCATCCAGGAAACAAACAGGCAGATCACCCAGCTAACATTCTCATACAGGGAACCAAACAGGCAGATCATCCAGCTGACATTCTCATCCAGGAAACAAACAGGCAGATCACCCAGCTAACATTCTCATACAGGGAACCAAACAGGCAGATCATCCAGCTAACATTCTCATCCAGGAAACAAACAGGCAGATCACCCAGCTAATATTCTCAACCAGAGAACCAAACAGGCAGATCACCCAGCTGACATTCTCATCCAGGAAACAAACAGGCAGATCACCCAGCTAACATTCTCAACCAGAGGACCAAACAGGCAGATCACCCAACTGACATTCTCATCCAGGAAACCAAACAGGCAGATCACCCAGCTAACATTCTCATCCAGAGGACCAACGGGCCTACCAACTCCTGTTGGCCTACCAACACCTGTTGAGGGCCCAATGAACGGGCCTACCAACTCCTGTTGAGGGCCCAATGAGCGGGCCTATCAACTCCTTTTGAGGGCCTAATGTAGCTCAACGGGCTGTGTAGTTATTACAAAACAAACTTCTCTATTGCCTTTTCTATTGCCTTCTCTATTGCCTTCTCTATTGCCTTCTCTATTGCCTTATATGCAGCAGCAACCCGAACTAACCCATCCAGATGCTGCAGTTGTATTACTCTATTAAGGTCCACTCTAACAGCCAGCAAACACACGTAGGGAAAGTATACCGATGGTGCTGTATGATAACAGTGAAGACATTGACTTCGTTCCAAATGGCACCCTATTCCCTATATAATGCACTACTAGTCCTATAATGCACTACACTAGTCCTATTGGTCCTGGACAAAAGTAGTGCACTAGTAAGTATGGTGCCATTTCCTTCACAACCATTGGGTAGATATAATTATCTTCCCTGCTCAAAGATAAAGACACCATCATCGTCACCACCATCGTCACCATCATCGTCACTACCATCGTCACGCCATACCCCCCCAGGGAATGATCCACGTACCCTCTACTATGTCTCCACTACTAGTTACATGAGATGGTGGCGACAGGGCTGTGAGTGACCAATGACAATATGTTAATCCCCATCTCTCGTCTCTCTACCCCCCCCCCCCCCTGCAGCTGTCATTGCCCTGTTCTGTCGGCAGTATGACATCATCAAGGACAACGACTCTAGTACCGGCAAAGACAAGGTAAAGCCGTCGTCGTTGGCGAGCACGCCAGAACACTGCTCCGGAGGACTGCTAAGGAATAAGGTAAATAGATGAATGAATTAAGCAATTAATTAAGCAATCAATCAACAGCACAGGACTGCTACGGAGAAAGGTCGGCAAGGTCAACCAGAGGGCATTCACTCAGACCATGGGATACATTTTGTAGGTTGCGCAGTCAACTTCAGGAGGACTGCTTATGAGCAAGGTACATAGTTAATGGTCACCTTATTAGCCATTAAGTCAAGTACCCATACTGTAACGGTAAGCAATTACTCTGGTTGTAGTCATTGTAATTTACATGTACTATAGTATTTGTAATATAATTGTTCTATAGTAATTGTGATATAATTGTACTATAGTAATTGTAATATAATTGTACTATAGTATTTGTAATCTAATTGTACTATAGTAATTGTAATATAATTGTACTATAGTATTTGTAATATAATTGCAATATAATTGCACTATAGTAATTATAATATAATTTTAATATACATGTACTATAGTAATAGTAATATAATTGTACTATAGTAATAGTTATGTAATTGTACTATAGTAATAGTAATGTAATTGTACTATAGTAATAGCAATATAATTGTACTATAATAATAGTAATATAATTGTACTATAGTAATAGTTATGTAATTGTACTATAATAATAGTAATATAATTGTACTATAATAATAGTAATATAATTGTACTATAGTAATAGTAATGTAATTGTACTATAGTAATAGCAATATAATTGTACTATAATAATAGTAATATAATTGTACTATAGTAATAGTTATGTAATTGTACTATAATAATTGTAATGTAATTGTACTATAGTAATAGTAATGTAATTGTACTATAGTAATAGTAATATAATTGTACTATAATAATAGTAATATAATTGTACTATAGTAATAGTAATGTAATTGTACTATAGTGTAATAGTAATATAATTGTACTATAATAATAGTAATATAATTGTACTATAGTAATTGTACTATAGTGTAATAGTAATATAATTGTACTATAATAATAGTAATATAATTGTACTATAATAATTGTAATGTAATTGTACTATAGTGTAATAGTAATATAATTGTACTATAGTGTAATAGTAATATAATTGTACTATAATAATAGTAATATAATTGTACTATAATAATTGTAATGTAATTGTACTATAGTGTAATAGTAATATAATTCAAATCAAATCAAATCAAATTACTTTATATAGCCCTTCGTACATCAGCTGATATCTCAAAGTGCTGTACAGAAACCCAGCCTAAAACCACAAACAGCAAGCAATGCAGGTGTAGAAGCACAGCGGCTAGGAAAAACTCCCTAGAACGACCAAAACCTAGGAAGAAACCTAGAGAGGAACCAGGCTATGTGGGGTGGTCAGTCCTCTTCTGGCTGTGCCGGGTGGAGATATATATATTTATATATAAAATTGTACTATAATAATAGTAATATAATTGTACTATAGTAATTGTAATATAATTGTACTATAGTAATTGTAATGTAATTGTACTATAGTGTAATAGTAATATAATTGTAATATAATTGTACTATAATAATAGTAATATAATTGTACTATAATAATAGTAATATAATTGTACTATAGTAATAGTAATATAATTGTACTATAATAATAGTAATATAATTGTACTATAGTAATTGTAATGTAATTGTACTATAGTGTAATAGTAATATAATTGTAATGTAATTGTAGTGTAATTGCATCCACATATCACTCCACCACGTTACACTCTCACTGCTTCCACATATCACTCCACCACCTGACTGCATCCACATATCACTCCACCACCTGACTGCATCCACATATCACTCCACCACCTGACTGCATCCACATATCACTCCACCACCTGACTGCATCCACATATCACTCCACCACCTGACTGCATCCACATATGACTCCACCACCTGACTGCATCCACATATGACTCCACCACCTGACTGCATCCACATATCACTCCACCACCTGACTGCATCCACATATGACTCCACCACCTGACTGCATCCACATATCACTCCACCACCTGACTGCATCCACATATGACTCCACCACCTGACTGCATCCACATATGACTCCACCACCTGACTGCATCCACATATCACTCCACCACCTGACTGCATCCACATATGACTCCACCACCTGACTGCATCCACATATCACTCCACCACCTGACTGCATCCACATATGACTCCACCACCTGACTGCATCCACATATCACTCCACCACCTGACTGCATCCACATATGACTCCACCACCTGACTGCATCCACATATGACTCCACCACCTGACTGCATCCACATATCACTCCACCACCTGACTGCATCCACATATCACTCCACCACCTGACTGCATCCACTTATCACTCCACCACCTGACTGCATCCACATATCACTCCACCACCTGACTGCATCCACATATCACTCCACCACATTACAACCTGACTGCTTCCACGTATCACTGGGCTGAATCATAGACTCTCCACTCAGAGGCGCCCATGTCTGTTGCTGCCCTCTCTGTAACCTCTATAGTGGTGCCCATGTCTGTTGCTGCCCTCTCAGTAACCTCTATAGTGGTGTCCATGTCTGTTGCTGCCCTCTCAGTAACCTCTATAGTGGTGTCCATGTCTGTTGCTGTCCTCTCAGTAACCTCTATAGTGGTGTCCATGTCTGTTGCTGCCCTCTCAGTAACCTCTATAGTGGTGTCCATGTCTGTTGCTGCCCTCTCAGTAACCTCTATAGTGGTGTCCATGTCTGTTGCTGCCCTCTCAGTAACCTCTATAGTGGTGTCCATGTCTGTTGCTGCCCTCTCAGTAACCTCTATAGTGGTGTCCATGTCTGTTGCTGTCCTCTCAGTAACCTCTATAGTGGTGTCCATGTCTGTTGCTGCCCTCTCAGTAACCTCTATAGTGGTGTCCATGTCTGTTGCTGCCCTCTCAGTAACCTCTATAGTGGTGTCCATGTCTGTTGGTGTCCTCTCAGTAACCTCTATAGTGGTGTCCATGTCTGTTGCTGCCCTCTCAGTAACCTCTATAGTGGTGTCCATGTCTGTTGGTGTCCTCTCAGTAACCTCTATAGTGGTGTCCATGTCTGTTGCTGCCCTCTCAGTAACCTCTATAGTGGTGTCCATGTCTGTTGCTGCCCTCTCAGTAACCTCTATAGTGGTGTCCATGTCTGTTGCTGCCCTCTCAGTAACCTCTATAGTGGTGTCCATGTCTGTTGCTGTCCTCTCAGTAACCTCTATAGTGGTGTCCATGTCTGTTGCTGCCCTCTCAGTAACCTCTATAGTGGTGTCCATGTCTGTTGCTGCCCTCTCAGTAACCTCTATAGTGGTGTCCATGTCTGTTGCTGCCCTAACTATAGTGGTGTCCATGTCTGTTGCTGTCCTCTCAAACCTCTATAGTGGTGTCCATGTCTGTTGCTGCCCTCTCAGTAACCTCTATAGTGGTGTCCATGTCTGTTGCTGCCCTCTCAGTAACCTCTATAGTGGTGTCCATGTCTGTTGCTGCCCTCTCAGTAACCTCTATAGTGGTGTCCATGTCTGTTGCTGCCCTCTCAGTAACCTCTATAGTGGTGTCCATGTCTGTTGCTGCCCTCTCAGTAACCTCTATAGTGGTGTCCATGTCTGTTGGTGTCCTCTCAGTAACCTCTATAGTGGTGTCCATGTCTGTTGCTGCCCTCTCAGTAACCTCTATAGTGGTGTCCATGTCTGTTGGTGTCCTCTCAGTAACCTCTATAGTGGTGTCCATGTCTGTTGCTGCCCTCTCAGTAACCTCTATAGTGGTGTCCATGTCTGTTGCTGCCCTCTCAGTAACCTCTATAGTGGTGTCCATGTCTGTTGCTGCCCTCTCAGTAACCTCTATAGTGGTGTCCATGTCTGTTGCTGCCCTCTCAGTAACCTCTATAGTGGTGTCCATGTCTGTTGCTGTCCTCTCAGTAACCTCTATAGTGGTGTCCATGTCTGTTGCTGCCCTCTCAGTAACCTCTATAGTGGTGTCCATGTCTGTTGCTGCCCTCTCAGTAACCTCTATAGTGGTGTCCATGTCTGTTGCTGCCCTCTCAGTAACCTCTATAGTGGTGTCCATGTCTGTTGCTGTCCTCTCAGTAACCTCTATAGTGGTGTCCATGTCTGTTGCTGCCCTCTCAGTAACCTCTATAGTGGTGTCCATGTCTGTTGCTGTCCTCTCAGTAACCTCTATAGTGGTGTCCATGTCTGTTGCTGCCCTCTCAGTAACCTCTATAGTGGTGTCCATGTCTGTTGCTGTCCTCTCAGTAACCTCTATAGTGGTGTCCATGTCTGTTGCTGCCCTCTCAGTAACCTCTATAGTGGTGTCCATGTCTGTTGCTGTCCTCTCAGTAACCTCTATAGTGGTGTCCATGTCTGTTGCTGCCCTCTCAGTAACCTCTATAGTGGTGTACATGTCTGTTGCTGCCCTCTCAGTAACCTCTATAGTGGTGTCCATGTCTGTTGCTGCCCTCTCAGTAACCTCTATAGTGGTGTCCATGTCTGTT
This sequence comes from Oncorhynchus masou masou, assembly GCF_036934945.1. Lineage (NCBI taxonomy): Eukaryota > Metazoa > Chordata > Actinopteri > Salmoniformes > Salmonidae > Oncorhynchus > Oncorhynchus masou. The sequence goes on along the minus strand of NC_088227.1, from coordinate 44,278,904 downwards.
GCTGCCCTCTCAGTAACCTCTATAGTGGTGTCCATTTCAGCCTTGAAACCTAAGTATATCCCAGCACTCCATTTCAACTGTGAACTTCTCTGTGTGTGTGTGTGTGTGTTCCATTTAAAGGGAAAGATGGGATACCTAGTCAGTTGTACAACTGAATGCCTCCAACTGAAATGTGTATTCCGCATTTAACCCAAACTCTCCGAATCAGAGGTGCTGCGGGGGGAGTGGCTGCCATATTCGACATCCACGTCTTTGGCGCCCGGGGAACAGTGGGTTAACTGCTTTGCTCTCAGGGGGCCAGAACGAACGATTTTTTCCTTTGTCAGCTCGGGGATTCGATCCAGCAACCACTAGCTCCAACCACTAGTTTACCTGTGACCTTCTCTGTGAAAGATTCCCCTGTCGTCTAACAACCCCAGTGACATACCACGTTATGTTCACAGGCAGCCCCTCGTCACCATGGCAACCTGTACTGTTGAACTATAGGAATATACAGAACATCCCAATGTCACATCCCTTTCCATCTCGCAGGTGTTGTCGTCAAACTGAAAAATATAGAAAAATAGATATATATAAAAAAAAAACATACATCCTAATTTCCATATGTCAACGATGACGCCTACATTGGGTGTTAAAATGGTGGATTGTTGTAGCGGCGTCTTTATGTGGAGGGCTGCAGAAGAGAAGTGAAGCAGAAGCAGACAGTCCCTGCTATGAAAAATACATGCAACTGGGATCTGCTTGCCAAATGGGGACAGAGAGAGTGTGTGTGAGGGGTGGAACACTGAATAACACTCGGTAATGGACAACAGGTTTAGGATTTGTCCCATATGGCACCATATTCCATATATAGTGCACTATATTTGACCGGGCTATTTGGAACCATGTCCTATGAGCTCTGGTAAAAAAAAAAAAAAAACTAGTGCACTATAAAGGGAATAGATGTTTATTTTCTGCCTTTTAGGGAACATGCGAAAACCTTTGAGAGCTTGGTGGTATTGAAACCATCAGCCAGTCAATGAGAGGGGTCATCTTCATTATAATGTTCACCAACACCCAGGGTAGGGAGATATTGAAGCTCTCTCATTCCTGTTTGAAGATTCTCTGGGGTAATCCTCTTCAGTGTCCTGGCTCATCCTCCTCTTCCTCTTGTCGTTAAGAGTCTAATGGGGAAAGGGTTTATGATGGTCCGTGATGAAAGCTTTGATTAGCTTTAACCGGTAGAATTGCTGAGTTGTAACGGTTCTCGTCTGTCGAAGGAGAAGCGGACCAAAATGCAGCGTGGTGGTTATTCATGTTCTTTAATGAAAAGGAACTCGACATGAAATAACTAACAATACAAAAACAACAACCGGACCGTGAAAACCTATACAGCCTATCTGGTGACAACAAACACAGAGACAGGAACAATCACCCACGAAATACTCCAAGAATATGGCTGCCTAAATATGGTTCCCAATCAGAGACAACGATAAACACCTGCCTCTGATTGCGAACCACTCCAGGCAGCCATAGACTATGCTAGATACCCCCACTAAGCCACAAACCCAATACCTAACAAAACCCCAAGACAAAACACACCACAATAAACCCATGTCACACCCTGGCCTGACCAAATAAATAAAGACAAACACAATAAACTTCGACCAGGGCATGACATGAGTAGGATTTTTTGTTGTCACTCATTTCTTTCATGCATTTCTTATTACTATTTTAAGGGGTAAATCATAATTCTTCACCACATTGTTGAGAAAAAATATGTAAATGTTTACATTTAGTAGAATCTCTTATTCAGAGGGACTTACAAGAGCTTTTTTTGGTTAAGTGTCTTGCTCAAGAGCAGATTAATAGATTTTTTCCCCCCTAGTTAGCATGGGGATTTGAACCAGCAACTTTAACAGTTATTGGCCCAATGCTCTAACCGTAAAGTAAGCAGAGTAGTTAATGTTAGGATGAAAGTTAGGGTGACGTTTCAAAATCAGATTATAAGAAGAGAAATTGTAGAACTAGACTAGAGGAAAGTGGCTTTCGTGGCGATCGATTTCCTTCTCTCTTCTTCTCACCTAAACGATGTGGCCGGACATTTGCCTAACGATGGCGATTGATGGTGTTGAATAACTTTCTAATCTGTCAGAGACACATAGATCTGTTTGGACAGTTTGCTGAGAAAGACAAGGGCAAAAACAAAAACAACAACAGAACAGCACTAACAACAGCTGTTAACACGTACAAATTGATTACTGACAGACAATGGGGTGATGGCACATGTTTGAACGTTTCCTGTCATGTCTTGTTATGTCTGTTCCTGTCCTTTCTCTTCACTCTGTCTCTCTCTGCTGGTCTTTTTAGGTTACCTTCTCTGTCTCTCATTCTTCAGCTGTTCTACATCTCCCCTAACTAGCTCATTCACTCTTTCCCACCTGTTCTCTCTTCCCCCTCTGATTAGGTCTCTATTTCTCTCTCTGTTCCTGCTACTTTCAGTGTCTGATTCTTGTTTGTGTTTTTGATGCCAGAAGCAAGCTGTCGTCTCGTTTGCTTCCACCTTGTCCTATCCTGTCGGAGTCTGCCTGGCAGGTGCATCCTGCACTATAATAACGTTCTTTTTGTTCCATTGACAACGTTGGAAGAGGATTTATGCCATTCCTGTTTTTCATTAAAGAACTCTGTTTTCTGTTAAAACCGCTTTTGGGTCTTCACTCAAGTACATAACAGTTTCCTATTTCCAACAGAGAAATTAAATAGTAAATCATAGTAAATAGTACACTGAGTCCAGGGGAGAGTTAGATTCGCATGTTCTAATTCAATGGGGCTTTATTGGCACGGGTAACGTATTTGCATTGCCCAAAGCAAGTGAAGAAAACAAAAACAACAACAACAAAAAGCAACAAAATGAATTACACAAGACCAAGGCAACAACAACAATCAAGACATTAAAACAGTAAACATTACACACACACACACACAAAAAGTTAAGAGAATAACAACGTTTAAAACATTATATTATTAGCAGTTAAAAGATGTAGTATAACATTTAAAATGTTGCGTAAGCTACGTACAGCTGTGACAATGTGCAAATAGTAGAATGGGGGGTGGGGGTGGGGGTGGGGGGGTGCAGGATATTCCCCAATGCTGGAAAAGGGGCCTGGGTTAAAAGATTTGGAACCCACTGCTGTTGCTCATGTAATTGGAGAATCCAATGGGTTCTGGATGTCTAGAATAGCCGATTCTATGTTTTGTAAATTGGCATGCATATATAACCGATGTGAAATGGCTAGCTAGTTAGCGGTGGTGCGCGCTAATAGCATTTCAATCGGTGACGTCACACGCTCGAGACCTTGAAGTAGTGGTTCCCCTTTGCTCTGCAAGGGCCGCGGCTTTTGTGGCGCGATGGGTAACGATGCTTCGAGGATGTCTGTTGTCATTGTGTGCAGAGGGTCCCTGGTTTGGGGCGAGGAGAGGAACGGAAGTTATACTGTTACACCTATGTTTTTGCCAGTAATTTGATTCTATGTATTCTTCAATCACAGCTTTTTTCTGACCTGCTGTTCCTTCGTTTTTTTTATCAGTGCATTTCTGTACTGTTTTAGTGTTCTGGGTCTCTTCGTTTTTGGTTGGATAGGTTTCTCAATTTGTCACGACTTCCGCCGAAGTTGGCTCCCCTGCCTGTTCGGGTGGTGCTCGGCGGTAGTCGTCACCGTCCTACTAGCCACTACCGAGTCTTGGTGGTTTCAAACAACTTCCATTTAAGAATGATGGAGGCCACTGTGTTCCCTTGTAACGGCGTTCTTCGTTTGTTGAATGAGAGTCGGACCAAAATGCAGCGTGTTGGTTACTCATGTCTTTTAATGAAGAAAAAACGGAACTATACATGAAATAACTAATAAATACAAAACAACAAAACGGAATGTGAAACCTAATTACAGCCTATCTGGTGAAACTACACAGAGACAGGAACAATCACCCACGAAATACACAGTGAACCCCAGGCTACCTAAATACGGTTCCCCATCAGAGACAACAAGAATCACCTGACTGATTGAGAACCGCCTCAGGCAGCCAAACCTAAACTAAACACACCCCTAATCAACCACAATCCCAATGCCTACAAAAACCCCAATACGACAACACAATAACATAAACCCATGTCACACCCTGGCCTGACCAACTAATTAACTAAAACACAAAATACTAAGACCAAGGCGTGAAATCCCTGGTGAAACTTTAATGTTGCAGAGATTTTTTGGTACCCTTCCCCAGATCTGTGCATCGACACAATCCTGTCTCAGAGCTCTACGGCCAATTCCTTTGAACTCATGGCTTTGTTTTTGGTCTGACTTGCACTGCCAACTGTGGGGCCTTATATAGACAGGTGTGTGCCTTTCCAAACCATGTCCGATCAATTGAATTTACCACACCTGGACTCCAATCAAGTTGTAGAAACATTTCAAGGATGATCAATGGAAACAGGATGAGCCGGAGCTCAATTTTGAGTCTCATAACAAAGGGTCTGAATACTTATGTAAATAATGTATTTCTGATTTATTTATATTTTTAATACATTTGTAATACAGTTTCCCAAAACATATTTTTGCTCAGTCATTATGAGGTATTGTGTGTAGATTGATGAGGATTTAACTTAACAAAATGTGAAACAAGTCAATGCACTGTAGGTGTTTGTGGTTGTCAGGGGAGTGTCTCGCGGGGTCTTGTGTTAGGTGTTGGACCCAGTCACGGGAAATGCTTGCGTTTAACCGCCTTATGGTGGTGGAAGTCTTTTCATGGTAGCAGGGTGGAGATCACCACTCATGAGCTGTGGAAGAAGCTTTTTTCAGCCACCCTTTCCTGCTGTGTTCTGGGGGGGGGGGGTTGATTCTCCACTTGGGGTTGCTCGTCTGTGGGGCTGTTTAAGGAAGGGGTCTGGCCTTAGTTGCTTGGGTTGGGGGAATCGTCACCAAGAAAAGAGCTATTCCTGCTGTTCACCCTCTTTGATTCTGTGGAAGTCTGAAACTGTTTGGAGTTGCCCTGTACCAATACTGTTCCAGACAGGTTGACATTATTGGCTGTCTCAGAGTCCTGAGTTTCCACACATCGCTAACGCCCCTTCCCTTGACAGATGAAGTGTATTAATATAGCACTGCGCCATGCCAGGGGATGATCTGTGTGGAAGATTAAGTTGTTCTCATTTTTGTAGCAGTCAGCAAAAAAAATACTGTCTGTGGATTGTCCACGAGGAGCTTCTTTTTCTACTCTTTCCATGCCTTCTTTTTTCTTTTCGGTTTTTACATCCAAAGGGTACTGTACTGTACCTCTGCTCAGGGGGGAAGCCAGGGAACAAGGGGACCAAAGAGGCCTCTGCATTTGGGAGGCTGTGAAACTCTGCTGCCATTGTTGGACTCAAGGGCTTTCACACCTTTCACTTTGTACAAATTGAAGTTGCAGGGTATGTTTTGTCTTTGCAAGCCTGCTTTTAACTTAGCATTCAGTCTTTATTAATTAAGTCAAATATCTAGAGATTATTGTAAGGTATTTTTCTTCTTGGCTTTAGACTAAACATTACTCACTCAGTTCCAGGTTGGATGGTATTTTGGGGGATTGCACTTTCTGCTTCTTTTGCAGGTTGTTGATTTGTCAGAGAATTTGCTGGATAGTCGTGGGCAATGAGAATTCTTAGTAGGAGGAATCCTTCCAGGTAATTTTGACCAAAATCAGGTTGTAGGTTTGGAGTGGAGTTTTTGGAGTGGTTATGTTGTGGAGGGTAGTGTGCTATATATGTCCTTCTGAAAAAATCTAAGTTTATCCAACACTTAACCATAAAAAATATTGCTGAAATGTTCTTTCTCTCTCTCTTGCTCTCTCTCTCTCTCCAATTTAATTCAATGGGCTTTATTGGCATGGGAAACATATGTTTGCTTAGCCACAGTAAGTGAAATAGATAATAAACAAAAGTGAAATAAACAATATAAAATTAACAGTAAACATAGAGGATATATTTATCAGAATTCTGCATGCAGTCTCCATTTGGTGATTGTCCATTTAGTGAATTCTTGGTTGGTGCGCGGACCCCAGACCCCCTCACTCACATTCAGACCGTTTTGTTTCCCTCTGACAGTATAATCATAACCAATTAACAGCAGAGAAATTATATTTTTTCAACATGAAATTTGATTAATTTTCCTAGAGTGACCCCAACATTAGAAAAAGTGAAATATCTCCTTTTCTCATATTTCCATGAAAGCTGTACAACACCAGGGGACAAAGATTCGGTCATATACAATGAGAAATTGAGATTATGTGAGCTACTGATTGAACACAGCCTGCAGCTCCTGAAGATGAAGATCACAAGTTCATGTTTCCATGAAAAGCTGTACAACACCAAGGGACAAAGATTGTCTTAGGGTCATTTTGATCCGGCAGTATTAAAATCGTCGACACACACACACACACACACACACACACACACACACACACACACACACACACACACACACACACACACACACACATACAATGAGAAATTGAGATTATGTGAGCTACTGATTGAACACAGCCAGCAGCTCCTGAAGATGAAGATCACCATGGTTGGCACAGTCAGAAAGAACAAGCCTGAGCTTCCCCCCCTGCACTCCTCCCAACAATGGGGAGAGAGGCCTTCTCATCAACCACCACTCCTCTAGTTTCTTACCTCCCAAAGAGGAACAAGAATGTGGTCCTCCTGAGCACACTGCACAAAACGGCTGAGATCAGTGATCGTGAGGACAGGAAGCCAGCCATCATCCTGGACTACAACCACAACAAAGGAGGCGTGGACAACCTGGACAAGGTGAAAGGATCTTACAGCTGCCCGCTGGCCCCTGGTCATCTTCCATAACATCATTGGTGTGTCCTCATACAATGCCTTCGTGATATGGAACAAGATCAACCCTACCTGGATGCCTGATAAGCAGAACAAAAGGGTGTTCCTGGAGCAGCTGGAAAAGGCACTTGTAAACCCACACATTCAAAGACAGGAGCACCTCCCCGCACAGCAGCCTCTGCAGCGCTTGTGAAAGCTGTTCAGGGGGCTGACTCTTGTCCTGATCCACCCGAGGCTGCAGCTGGACCAGGCAAGAGGAGGAGATGCCAATTCTGCCCCCCAAGGAAGGACTGTAAAACAAATACTATGTGCTGCACATGTGAGAAATACATCTGCAAAGTCCATGCACACACACTTGCATACTGTCCTACATGTGCTAATTAGAGTTGATTGATTTATGTTCTTCACGTTTTGTATCTATTATCTTAATTTATTCTTAGTTATTCTTGTTGTTTATAAACCTTGTGGGTGGGGGCAATGGTTAAAAAATGGGAGAAGACTAGTATTTTGTAGTTGACGTCCTCGCTGGTACATTATATAAGAATATATATCACTATGTTACCAAAAAAGTTCAAGACTGTTATTGTTCCCCTTCAATAAAATGCATTCAAAATTACTTTCTGCACATTTCTGCTACTTTACAAGTGCTATCTCTTGCTATTTTTTTAAATTCTATTTACACCTATACAGTACCTTTATCAATAATAATAATAATAAACCTACTTTAGTAAAGAAAACAATTATGACAGGTGTGTTGTAATAAAAACGAGGGGTGTCCACTGATTAAATGCAGTCTTTCTGCTCTGTGAAGAGGGAAAACCCCAGACAGTTGGTGATGAATGACAGATGGGTTCTTCATGAACAATAGATTTGAGGTTAAAAATTAAATTAAGCTGCTTTAGTTTAGGGTTTTAGTGAAGGCGGGTCATTTCTTTTACCCTTAGGATAAGGGGAGTATACAGAATGTTAAGACGAAACAAGGGTCAAAAGATAAAGGTTTTGGCCTCTACAATGGCCCTCTTTCGAACACAAAAATAATAATTTGGTTGTGTTTATGAAGGTCTTAGGTAACGTCAGAATATTGCTCACGAAGCCTGATGTGTCTGTCTGTTTCCATCTATTGCAGTTTCATCCGTCGCTACAATCCATCAACATAATTGAGGTTTAAAGGGAAAGAATGCAGAATGCAGACGCCAATTCCAACCTTCCTCCTCCGTCGCTACGTTCTCCAACTCCTCAAACCGGCTCTCCTCCTCTCTGATGAAGACGAAACAAGTCATTAGATAAACTGCCGTCCTGAGGCATGACCGTTGATGCATGTCGGCCAAGTTAATTTAGCAAAGAACACACACACACACACACACACACACAGACTTAAGTATGATGTACATACACTATTTTAATGTTAATGCGTTATACATTAAGTATTTCAAGTGAGATACTTGGTTTGTAATTAGTACACCACGGCCATCTCTGGGACATCTGTCTCTGTCGTAGATTCAATCCGTGTTGCTGAAGATCCTCTGCTACAGCAAAAAAAATGTAAAGGCAATGTTCCTGCATTTTCACAGAGGCTGCAATGACTGTCCACTCTGCATGTGTAGGTAGGCTCAATACAGACTGAATCGAGCCCTTTGTGTTCATGTTGTAGTGTGTGATTTTTTTATAATATAAACTCGATTCCATGTTACGGATTATGTCACTTTGATTATATCCTTGGATTTGTTTTTGTTTTTTTGCATCTTAACCCCTCCCCCCCTTGTACAGTCATTTCACAATAATAACATCCCAATTGGTTTCCACTAAATACTCATACTTGGAGTAATTATCACAGGTGAAAATATTGTGATCTGAGTCCGACAGACTAATGCTAATGCTAATGCTAATGAGTACAAATGATAGAAACTAGTTCTGAACAACATGCAGTTGTAGATGAATACATACCTTATGACCACCGTCAACGCGTTATTGACGCATGTCTGTGCATATGAAGACATGTCTATATTCCACAAGATTGACTACTGGAGGGGCTCATGCCGGTCATTCATCCATAGTACAATATTTGATTTGCTCTCTATTTTACCAATACAAAATATGCAACAACAGAAATTATTGCAATACCGGGAAAGTAGAATATTATACATTTTTATATTGTCATTTGATCATCCTTCCTTTAAATTAGGACTTGTTTGTTTGGATGTTTTGACACTTGTAAATATCCTGACAGTGTGTTTTATCTGAAATATTGAACAATAAAGTTTATTTCAAATTCAAACGGAATTTCTGCTGCCCAGACTGATTATGATGTAACAGGTGAAATGACCCATATTGAAATTGTTTCACACGGGTCTATCACGGGAGAAATCAACATCTTGACCATTAGGACATTGTCTCTTAGCCCCGAGGGTCAACACTCATTCTGACGTCGCTGGCGGGTCTACCATCTAGCCGTCCCGTGACCATGTACTAAAACAGATCATAGTTTTTTCCATATTGTCTTCTATGTTCACCAATAGGACGATGGTGATGAAAGTTGCTCATTAACCCTCCTGCTGCGTTCCGGGTCGAATTGGACCGATTTTTCTCTCTCTGAAAAATGTAGTTCATTTAATTTGATTGTCGTAAGGTTCCATGACTTTGTCCACACAGGGCTTCTGAACATACAAAATACATTTTGATGATTTTTTCATTAAATTATTTAACTTTTGTACACCTGTGGTTTTCCCGGTCAAAAATGACCGGTCACTAGAAGTGAATGTGTGAGACTACAATTAGTGTATAAAATTGAGTTCAGGCACATGCCCATTCATCAGATGGACACACCTCTTCTCCCAGACCCCCACATGCATGTGCCTGAACACACACACACCTCACTCCCCTTCTTGGCTTCCATGGCAACCCCCACGAGAACCTTTCCCCAATAGAATCTTTCCCCCACGGGAACCACACCTGTTGGCATTCTCACAAACAATCGCAACATTGTTTCAATAATATGTAGAACCTTTCTCGCAGCTCTGGTATATAAAGCTTTTCTGAGGCCTTGCTCACAATTCATTCTGTGGCAGCACAATGACCAAACGATATACTGTATGTGAGACTCTTGATCCTATCTTTGATCATGACACTGGTGAGGAGGAGAGTCCTTGTTAAACTTTGACACAAAGTAGTCTGTGATAAATAGCACAATATGTTTCATCTGAGTATTTGTTATAGTCAAAATAATCCATACATTCTGCTTTTTTTTAACTAAAAAAAAACAAGTTGAGCTCAGGTCAATGAGGCCTACAGGCCATAAGTAGCAAATAGAAGATCAAAACTTGTAATGTTCACAAGAACTTAAGTTGATAAAAAGATCTAACACAACATTAGGCGATAGCATATGTATTATTATGGATTTATAAATCAGGTATAATAGGGAAGTCATTTTGGACCGGGAACACAGAATTAATTAACATTAATTAACGAACACAACAGGATGGTTAAACTAAAGTTAACATCATATTCTTATATGTTCGTGCTAATGAATAATGTCAAATGATGACATCGTCTCGCGTTATGTCTGCGTTACAATTTCTGGTCAACCTATTTTCTCTTGCCATCATTAATTATGTTTACACCAGAATTATCAAAGATACATTTACAAACTGCTGTGGAAGATAGTTTATGAAAGAAGATTCAACATCCAAATATGAACTGTAATTACATCAGAATATGAACTGTAATTACATCAAAATATGAACTGTAATTACATCCAAATATGAACTGTAATTACATCCAAATATGAACTGTAATTACATCCAAATATGAACTGTAATTACATCCAAATATGAACTGTAATTACATCCAAATATGAACTGTAATTACATCAAAATATGAACTGTAATTACATCAAAATATGAACTGTAATTAGTCACACAGTAGACTAGACACCACATCAGTCACACAGTAGACTAGACACCACATCAGTCACACAGTAGACTAGACACCACATCAGTCACACAGTAGACTAGACACCACATCAGTCACACAGTAGACGAGACACCACATCAGTCACACAGTAGACTAGACACCACATCAGTCATACAGTAGACTAGACACCACATCAGTCACACAGTAGACGAGACACCACATCAGTCACACAGTAGACGAGACACCACATCAGTCACACAGTAGACTAGACACCATTTCAGTCACACAGTAGACTAGACACCCCATCAGTCACATAGTAGACTAGACACCACATCAGTCACACAGTAGACTAGACACCACATCAGTCACACAGTAGACTAGACACCACATCAGTCACACAGTAGACTAGACACAATTTCAGTCACACAGTAGACTAGACACCACATCAGTCATACAGTAGACTAGACACCACATCAGTCATACAGTAGACTAGACACCACATCAGTCACACAGTAGACTAGACACCACAGCAGACTAGACACCATTTCAGTCACACAGTAGACTAGACACCACAGCAGACTAGACACCATTTCAGTCACACAGTAGACTAGACACCACATCAGTCACACAGTAGACTAGACACCACATCAGTCACACAGTAGACGAGACACCACATCAGTCACACAGTAGACTAGACACCACATCATTCACACAGTAGACGAGACACCACATCAATCACACAGTAGACTAGACACCACATCATTCACACAGTAGACGAGACACCACATCAGTCACACAGTAGACTAGACACCACATCAGTCACACAGTAGACTAGACACAATTTCAGTCACACAGTAGACTAGACACCACATCAGTCACACAGTAGACTAGACACCATTTCAGTCACACAGTAGACTAGACACCATTTCAGTCACACAGTAGACTAGACACCACATCAGTCACACAGTAGACTAGACACCACATCAGTCACACAGTAGACTAGACACCACATCAGTCACACAGTAGACGAGACACCACATCAGTCACACAGTAGACTAGACACCACATCAGTCACACAGTAGACTAGACACCACATCAGTCACACAGTAGACTAGACACCACATCAGTCACACAGTAGACTAGACACCACATCAGTCACACAGTAGACTAGACACCACATCAGTCACACAGTAGACTAGACACCATTTCAGTCACACAGTAGACTAGACACCACATCAGTCACACAGTAGACTAGACACCATTTCAGTCACACAGTAGACTAGACACCATTTCAGTCACACAGTAGACTAGACACCACATCAGTCACACAGTAGACTAGACACCATTTCAGTCACACAGTAGACTAGACACCACATCAGTCACACAGTAGACTAGACACCACATCAGTCACACAGTAGACTAGACACCATTTCAGTCACACAGTAGACTAGATACCACATCAGTCACACAGTAGACGAGACACCACATCAGTCACACAGTAGACGAGACACCACATCAGTCACACAGTAGACTAGACACCACATCAGTCACACAGTTGACTAGACACCACATCAGTCACACAGTAGACTAGACACCACATCAGTCACACAGTAGACTAGACACCACATCAGTCACACAGTAGACTAGACACCACAGTAGACTAGACACCACACCAGTCACACAGTAGACTAGACACCACAGTAGACTAGACACCACACCAGTCACACAGTAGACTAGACACCACATCAGTCACACAGTAGACTAGACACCACATCAGTCACACAGTAGACTAGACACCACATCAGTCACACAGTAGACTAGACACAATTTCAGTCACACAGTAGACTAGACACCACATCAGTCACACAGTAGACTAGACACCACATCAGTCACACAGTAGACTAGACACCACATCAGTCACACAGTTGACTAGACAGCATTTCAGTCACACAGTAGACTAGACACCACATCAGTCACACAGTAGACTAGACACCACATCAGTCATACAGTAGACTAGACACCACATCAGTCACACAGTAGACGAGACACCACATCAGTCACACAGTAGACTAGACACCACATCAGTCACACAGTAGACTAGACACCACATCAGTCACACAGTAGACTAGACACCACATCAGTCACACAGTAGACTAGACACCACATCAGTCACACAGTAGACTAGACACCACATCAGTCACACAGTAGACTAGACACCACATCAGTCACACAGTAGACTAGACACCACAGTTGACTAGACACCACATCAGTCACACAGTAGACTAGACACCACATCAGTCACACAGTAGACTAGACACCACATCAGTCACACAGTAGACTAGACACCACATCAGTCACACAGTAGACTAGACACCACATCAGTCACCCAGTAGACTAGACACCACATCAGTCACACAGTAGACTAGACACCACATCAGTCACCCAGTAGACAGGACACCACATCAGTCACACAGTAGACTAGACACCACATCAGTCACACAGTAGACTAGACACCACATCAGTCACACAGTAGACGAGACACCATTTCAGTCACACAGTAGACTAGACACCACATCAGTCACCCAGTAGACAAGACACCACATCAGTCACACAGTAGACTAGACACCACATCAGTCACCCAGTAGACTAGACACCACATCAGTCACCCAGTGGACTAGACACCACATCAGTCACACAGTAGACTAGACACCACATCAGTCACACAGTAGACGAGACACCACATCAGTCACACAGTAGACTAGACACCACATCAGTCACCCAGTAGACAAGACACCACATCAGTCACCCAGTAGACTAGACACCACATCAGTCACACAGTAGACTAGACACCACATCAGTCACCCAGTAGACAAGACACCACATCAGTCACACAGTAGACTAGACACCACATCAGTCACACAGTAGACTAGACACCACATCAGTCACACAGTAGACTAGACACCACATCAGTCACACAGTAGACGAGACACCACATCAGTCACACAGTAGACTAGACACCACATCAGTCACACAGTAGACTAGACACAATTTCAGTCACACAGTAGACTAGACACCACATCAGTCACACAGTAGACTAGACACCACATCAGTCACACAGTAGACTAGACACCACATCAGTCACACAGTTGACTAGACAGCATTTCAGTCACACAGTAGACGAGACACCACATCAGTCACACAGTAGACTAGACACCACATCAGTCACACAGTAGACTAGACACCACATCAGTCACACAGTAGACTAGACACCACATCAGTCACCCAGTAGACTAGACACCACACCAGTCACACAGTAGACTAGACACCACAGTTGACTAGACACCACATCAGTCACACAGTAGACTAGACACCACATCAGTCACACAGTAGACTAGACACCACATCAGTCACACAGTAGACTAGACACCACATCAGTCACCCAGTAGACTAGACACCACATCAGTCACACAGTAGACTAGACACCACATCAGTTCCACAGTAGACTACACACCACATCAGTCACCCAGTAGACTAGACACCACATCAGTCACACAGTAGACTAGACACCACATCAGTCACACAGTAGACTAGACACCACATCAGTCACACAGTTGACTAGACACCACATCAGTCACACAGTAGACGAGACACCGCATCAGTCACACAGTAGACGAGACACCGCATCAGTCACACAGTAGACTAGACACCACTTCAGTCACACAGTAGACTAGACACCATTTCAGTCACACAGTAGACTAGACACCACATCAGTCACACAGTAGACTAGACACCACATCAGTCACACAGTAGACTAGACACCACATCAGTCACACAGTAGACTAGACACCACATCAGTCACACAGTAGACTAGACACCACATCAGTCACACAGTAGACTAGACACCACATCAGTCACACAGTAGACTAGACACCACATCAGTCACCCAGTAGACAAGACACCACATCAGTCACACAGTGGACTAGACACCACATCAGTCACACAGTAGACTAGACACCACATCAGTCACACAGTAGACTAGACACCACATCAGTCACACAGTAGACGAGACACCACATCAGTCACACAGTAGACTAGACACCACATAAGTCACACAGTAGACTAGACACAATTTCAGTCACACAGTAGACTAGACACCACATCAGTCACACAGTAGACGAGACACCACATCAGTCACACAGTAGACTAGACACCACATCAGTCACACAGTAGACTAGACACCACATCAGTCACACAGTAGACTAGACACCACAGTTGACTAGACACCACATCAGTCACACAGTAGACTAGACACCACATCAGTCACACAGTAGACTAGACACCACATCAGTCACACAGTAGACTAGACACCACATCAGTCACACAGTAGACTAGACACCACATCAGTCACCCAGTAGACTAGACACCACATCAGTCACACAGTAGACTAGACACCACATCAGTCACACAGTAGACTAGACACCACATCAGTCACACAGTTGACTAGACACCACATCAGTCACACAGTAGACCACATCAGTCACACAGTAGAGACACCACATCAGTCACACAGTAGACTAGACACCACATCAGTCACACAGTAGACTAGACACCACTTCAGTCACACAGTAGACTAGACACCATTTCATCAGTCACACAGTAGACTAGACACCACATCAGTCACACAGTAGACTAGACACCACATCAGTCACACAGTAGACTAGACACCACATCAGTCACACAGTAGACTAGACACCACATCAGTCACACAGTAGACTAGACATCAGTCACACAGTAGACTAGACACCACATCAGTCACCCAGTAGACAAGACACCACATCAGTCACACAGTGACTAGACACCACATCAGTCACACAGTAGACTAGACACCACATCAGTCACACAGTAGACTAGACACCACATCAGTCACACAGTAGACTAGACACCACATCAGTCACACAGTAGACTAGACACCACATAAGTCACACAGTAGACTAGACACCACATCAGTCACACAGTAGACTCAGTCACACAGTAGACACATCAGTCACACAGTAGACTAGACACCACATCAGTCACACAGTAGACTAGACACCACATCAGTCACACAGTAGACTAGACACCACATCAGTCACACAGTAGACTAGACACCACATCAGTCACACAGTAGACTAGACACCACATCAGTCACACAGTAGACTAGACACCACATCAGTCACACAGTAGACTAGACACCACATCAGTCACACAGTAGACTAGACACCACAGTTGACTAGACACCACATCAGTCACACAGTAGACTAGACACCACATCAGTCACACAGTAGACTAGACACCACATCAGTCACACAGTAGACTAGACACCACATCAGTCACACAGTAGACTAGACACCACATTTGACTAGACACCACATCAGTCACACAGTAGACTAGACACCACATTTGACTAGACACCACATCAGTCACACAGTAGACTAGACACCACATCAGTCACACAGTAGACTAGACACCACATCAGTCACACAGTAGACTAGACACCACATCAGTCACCCAGTAGACTAGACACCACATCAGTCACACAGTAGACTAGACACCACATCAGTCACCCAGTAGACTAGACACCACATCAGTCACACAGTAGACTAGACACCACATCAGTCACACAGTAGACTAGACACCACATCAGTCACACAGTTGACTAGACACCACATCAGTCACACAGTAGACGAGACACCACATCAGTCACACAGTAGACTAGACACCACATCAGTCACACAGTAGACTAGACACCATTTCAGTCACACAGTAGACTAGACACCATTTCAGTCACCCAGTAGACTAGACACCACATCAGTCACCCAGTAGACTAGACACCACATCAGTCACCCAGTAGACTAGACACCACATCAGTCACACAGTAGACTAGACACCACATCAGTCACACAGTAGACTAGACACCACATCAGTCACACAGTAGACTAGACACCACATCAGTCACACAGTAGACTAGACACCACATCAGTCACACAGTAGACTAGACACCACATCAGTCACACAGTAGACTAGACACCACATCAGTCACACAGTAGACTAGACACCACATCAGTCACACAGTAGACTAGACACCACATCAGTCACACAGTAGACTAGACACCACATCAGTCACACAGTAGACTAGACACCACATCAGTCACACAGTAGACTAGACACCACATCAGTCACACAGTAGACTAGACACCACATCAGTCACCCAGTAGACTAGACACCACATCAGTCACACCAGTGACTAGACACCACATCAGTCACACAGTAGACAAGTAGACTAGACACCACATCAGTCACACAGTAGACTAGACACCACATCAGTCACCCAGTAGACTAGACACCACATCAGTCACCCAGTAGACTAGACACCACATCAGTCACCCAGTAGACTAGACACCACATCAGTCACCCAGTAGACTAGACACCACATCAGTCACCCAGTAGACTAGACACAATTTCAGTCACACAGACACACACATCAGTCACACAGTAGACTAGACACCACATCAGTCACACAGTAGACTAGACACCACATCAGTCACACAGTAGACTAGACACCACATCAGTCACACAGTAGACTAGACACCACATCAGTCACACAGTAGACTAGACACCACATCAGTCACACAGTAGACTAGACACCACATCAGTCACACAGTAGACTAGACACCACATCAGTCACACAGTAGACTAGACACCACATCAGTCACACAGTAGACTAGACACCACAGTTGACTAGACACCACATCAGTCACACAGTAGACTAGACACCACATCAGTCACACAGTAGACTAGACACCACATCAGTCACACAGTAGACTAGACACCACATCAGTCACACAGTAGACTAGACACCACATTTGACTAGACACCACATCAGTCACACAGTAGACTAGACACCACATTTGACTAGACACCACATCAGTCACACAGTAGACTAGACACCACATCAGTCACACAGTAGACTAGACACCACATCAGTCACACAGTAGACTAGACACCACATCAGTCACCCAGTAGACTAGACACCACATCAGTCACACAGTAGACTAGACACCACATCAGTCACCCAGTAGACTAGACACCACATCAGTCACACAGTAGACTAGACACCACATCAGTCACACAGTAGACTAGACACCACATCAGTCACACAGTTGACTAGACACCACATCAGTCACACAGTAGACGAGACACCACATCAGTCACACAGTAGACTAGACACCACATCAGTCACACAGTAGACTAGACACCATTTCAGTCACACAGTAGACTAGACACCATTTCAGTCACCCAGTAGACTAGACACCACATCAGTCACCCAGTAGACTAGACACCACATCAGTCACCCAGTAGACTAGACACCACATCAGTCACACAGTAGACTAGACACCACATCAGTCACACAGTAGACTAGACACCACATCAGTCACACAGTAGACTAGACACCACATCAGTCACACAGTAGACTAGACACCACATCAGTCACACAGTAGACTAGACACCACATCAGTCACACAGTAGACTAGACACCACATCAGTCACCCAGTAGACTAGACACCACATCAGTCACACAGTAGACTAGACACCACATCAGTCACACAGTAGACTAGACACCACATCAGTCACACAGTAGACTAGACACCACATCAGTCACACAGTAGACTAGACACCACATCAGTCACACAGTAGACTAGACACCACATCAGTCACCCAGTAGACTAGACACCACATCAGTCACCCAGTAGACTAGACACCACATCAGTCACACAGTAGACAAGACACCACAGTAGACTAGACACCACATCAGTCACACAGTAGACTAGACACCACATCAGTCACCCAGTAGACTAGACACCACATCAGTCACCCAGTAGACTAGACACCACATCAGTCACCCAGTAGACTAGACACCACATCAGTCACCCAGTAGACTAGACACCACATCAGTCACCCAGTAGACTAGACACCACATCAGTCACCACAGTAGACTAGACACCACATCAGTCACACAGTAGACTAGACACCACATCAGTCACCCAGTAGACTAGACACCACATCAGTCACCCAGTAGACTAGACACCACATCAGTCACCCAGTAGACTAGACACCACAGTAGACTAGACACCACATCAGTCACCCAGTAGACTAGACACCACATCAGTCACCCAGTAGACTAGACACCACATCAGTCACACAGTAGACTAGACACCACATCAGTCACCCAGTAGACTAGACACCATTTCAGTCACACAGTAGACTAGACACCACATCAGTCACCCAGTAGACTAGACACCACATCAGTCACCCAGTAGACTAGACACCACAGTAGACTAGACACCACAGTAGACTAGACACCACATCAGTCACACAGTAGACTAGACACCACATCAGTCACCACAGTAGACTAGACACCACATCAGTCACACAGTAGACTAGACACCACATCAGTCACCACAGTAGACTAGACACCACATCAGTCACACAGTAGACTAGACACCACATCAGTCACCCAGTAGACTAGACACCACATCAGTCACCCAGTAGACTAGACACCACATCAGTCACCCAGTAGACTAGACACCACATCAGTCACCCAGTAGACTAGACACCACAGTAGACTAGACACCACATCAGTCACCCAGTAGACTAGACACCACATCAGTCACCCAGTAGACTAGACACCACATCAGTCACACAGTAGACTAGACACCACATCAGTCACCCAGTAGACTAGACACCATTTCAGTCACACAGTAGACTAGACACCACATCAGTCACCCAGTAGACTAGACACCACATCAGTCACACAGTAGACTAGACACCACATCAGTCACCCAGTAGACTAGACACCATTTCAGTCACCCAGTAGACTAGACACCACATCAGTCACCCAGTAGACTAGACACCACATCAGTCACCCAGTAGACTAGACACCATTTCAGTCACCCAGTAGACTAGACACCACATCAGTCACCCAGTAGACTAGACACCATTTCAGTCACACAGTAGACTAGACACCACATCAGTCACCCAGTAGACTAGACACCATTTCAGTCACACAGTAGACGAGACACCACATCAGTCACACAGTAGACTAGACACCATTTCAGTCACCCAGTAGACTAGACACCACATCAGTCACACAGTAGACTAGACACCACAGTAGACTAGACACCACATCAGTCACACAGTAGACTAGACACCATTTCAGGCACACAGTAGACTAGACACCACATCAGTCACACAGTAGACTAGACACCACATCAGTCACCCAGTAGACTAGACACCACAGTAGACTAGACACCACATCAGTCACCCAGTAGACTAGACACCACATCAGTCACCCAGTAGACTAGACACCACATCAGTCACACAGTAGACTAGACACCACATCAGTCACACAGTAGACTAGACACCACATCAGTCACCCAGTAGACTAGACACCACAATAGACTAGACACCACATCAGTCACCCAGTAGACTAGACACCACACCAGTCACACAGTAGACTAGACACCACATCAGTCACACAGTAGACTAGACACCACATCAGTCACACAGTAGACTAGACACCACATCAGTCACACAGTAGACTTGACACCACATCAGTCACCCAGTAGACTAGACACCACATCAGTCACCCAGTAGACTAGACACCACATCAGTCACCCAGTAAACTAGACACCACATCAGTCACACAGTTACAGTGGGGAGAATGTCCATCATATTAAAGGATTATCAGATCATTAACCATTACATCATTACACTATACAGCAGCCACTGAGCAGTTAATTAGATAGTCATGTATGTATAGCTAACGATGCATGAATACCCAATGGAAGAATCAATGAAAACCATGTTAGAGAATTTAGGCTGGTCATCAATAATTGATATATTTCTCCTGAGGACAGGGGAAAGTGTTACTCAATAAAGCCTATAAAGCCTAAGCCAGAAAACACATCATGTGACGTGATATACAGAGCATGAACTGTGATAATGTTGCAACAAAGCAAAGCTGTATTGTAGACTATGGGTAGGGCCCAAAGCTGTATTGTAGACTATGGGTAGGACCCAAAGCTGTATTGTAGACTATGGGTAGGACCCAAAGCTGTATTGTAGACTATGGGTAGGACCCAAAGCTGTATTGTAGACTATGGGTAGGACCCCAAAGCTGTATTGTAGACTATGGGTAGGGCCCAAAGCTGTATTGTAGACTATGGGTAGGACCCCAAAGCTGTATTGTAGACTATGGGTAGGGTCCAAAGCTGTATTGTAGACTATGGGTAGGGCCCAAAGCTGTATTGTAGACTATGGGTAGGGCCCCAACGCTGTATTGTAGACTATGGGTAGGGCCCAAAGCTGTATTGTAGACTATGGGCAGGGCCCAAAGCTGTATTGTAGACTATGGGTAGGACCCCAAAGCTGTATTGTAGACTATGGGTAGGGCCCCTAAGCTGTATTGTAGGCTATGGGTAGGGCCGCAAAGCTGTATTGTAGACTATGGGTAGGGCCCCAAAGCTGTATTTCATAGCCGATCATTAAGAGTATCTCTACCATTCCTGCTGTCTCTAGAGAGTTGAAAACAGCAGGTCTGGGGCAGGTAGCACGTCCGGTGAACAGGTCAGGGTTCCATAGCTGCAGGCAGAACAGTTGAAACTGGAGCAGCAGCACGGCCAGGTGGACTGGGGACAGCAAGGAGTCAACATGCCAGGTAATCCTGAGGCATGGTTCTAGGGCTCAGGTCCTCCGAGAGAGAGAAAGAAAGAAAGAGAGAAAGAGAGAGAGAATTAGAGAGAGCATATTTAAATTCACACAGGACACCGGATAAGAGAGGATAAGACAGCAAGGCTGTATACAGCCGATGAACTACAAAAAGCAAGGCTGTATATAGCCTATGAACTACAAAAAGATAAAGATGGGAATCCTCATCTTCACCTCGATTAAAGACGGGCCTTAGGGGTCTACCGTACTTCCTTGCCCATCCAAATACAATATTGAAATATTTATAATTTATGTGACCAAGCATTAATCAATCCCAGTTATAGCATCCGAGCGAGGGAAACAGTGCCCCTCTGTCTCCGTATGTGTATACCATGTCATACTATTTCTGTCCAGACAGCATCAGATACATGGGCTACATACAGAGAGGCACTGTTTCGCTCGCTCGGATGCTTTCTCTGGAGATATAGTTTCAGCAGAGAGGGAGAGGCGAAGCGAGAGGGCTCACTCTCGCCAAATTCGGTCCAGTATACAGGGCATTCAGAAGGTTCAACATTTTTGTTATTTAATTAATTATAATTAATTAATTATAAAATGTATTTAAAAATATATTTTCCTCATCAATTTACTCACAATACCCCATAATGACAAAGCAAAAACAGGTTTTTAGAATTTTTGCAAATGTATTGCAAATGTATTAAAAATAATATTTAAAAAATATCACATTTGAAATATCACACATCAGTATTCAGACCCTTTACTCAGTACTTCGTTGAAGCACCTTTGGTAGTGATTACAGCCTAGAGTCTATTGGGGTATGATGCTACAAGCTTGGCACACCTGTATTTGGGGATTTTCTCCCATTCTTCTTCACAGATCATCTCAACCTCTGTCTGGTAGGATAAGAAGCGTCGCTGAACAGATATTTTCAGGTCTCTCCAGAGGTGTTCGATCAGGTTCAAGTCCGGGCTCTGGCTGGGCCACTCAAGGATATTCAGAGACTTGTCCCGAAGCCACTCCTGAGTTGTCTAGGCTGTATACTTAGGGTCGTTGTCCTGTTGGAAGGTGAACCTTCACCCCAGACTGAGGTCCTAAGCACTCTGGAGCAGGTTTTCATCAAGGACCTGTACTTTGCTCCATTCATCTTTGCCCAAATCCTGACTAGTCTCCCAGTCCCTGCCGCTGAAAAACATCCCACAGCATGATGCTGCCACCACCACGCTTCACTGTATGTGTCTTTTACTGAGGAATCCTTCCATCTGGCCACTCTACCATAAAGGTCTGATTAGTGGAGTGCTGCAGAGATGGTTGTCCTTCTGGAAGGTTCTCCCATCACCACAGAGGAACTCTGGTGCTCTGTCAGAGTGACCATCAGGTTCATGTCACCTCCCTGACCAAGAACCTTCTCCCCCGATTGCTCGGTTTGGCCAGGCAACCAGCTCTAGGAAGAGTCTTGGTGGTTCCAAACTTCTTCCATTTAAGAATAATGGAAACCACTGTGTTCTTGGGGACCTTCAATGCCTCAGAATGCTGCAGACATTTTTTGGTACCCTTACCTCGATATGTGCCTTTACACAATGTTTTGGAGCTCTACGGACAATTCCTTCATGGCTTGGTTTTTGTTCTGACATGCACTGTCAACTGTGGGGCCTTATATAGACAGGTGTGTGCCTTCCCAAATCATGTCCTATCAATTAAATTTACCACAGGTGGACTCCAATCAAGTGGCAGAAACATCTTAATGATGATCAATGGAAACGGGATGCACTTGAGCTCAATATTAAGTCTCATTGTGATGTCATTATGGGGATTTGTGATGTCATGATGGGGTATTGTGATGTCATTATGGGGTATTGTGATGTCATTATGGGGTATTGTGATGTCAATATGGGGTATTGTGATATCAATATGGGGTATTGTGATGTCATTATGGGGTATTGTGTGTAGATTGATGAGGAAAAAGTTATTTATAATCCATTTTAGGAATAAGGCTGTAAGTCAAGGGGCCTAAATACTTTCCGAATGCACTGTGAACTTCATTGCGTTTCTATGGGAATAATATGCAGACCTAAGCTTGTCGCCTGCCTTCCTGCCTTTGGGGAAAAAGACTCCCATTGTTAGGACGGAGACATGAGCATTTCGTCATTACATACAGATCTCCGGTTTCAGCCTCTTGTGAATTGGAAAGAAGAGTTGACAGGTGGACAGTGCACTTTTATAGGATGTTGGATTGCCCCCGAAAGTAAATTGATGATTCTGCAAAATGATGTGATTAAACCTGTCTGAATAAAGTCATTCCAAACACTTCACCAGGGAACATGACTGAGCCACAGAGAATCATGAGCTTTTAAAAAAATGTTATTGCTGTGGACTGTTGCTGTGTGGCTTCCGAGTGGTACATCGGTCTAAGGCATTTCATCTCAGTGCTAGAGGTGTCACCACAGATCCTGGTTCGATTCCAGGCTGTATCACAACCGACCATGATTGGGAGTCCCATAAGGTAGTCGCACAATAGGCCCAGTGTCGTCCGGGTTAAGGTTTGGCCAAGGGTAGGCCGTCATTGTCAATAAGAATTTGTTCTTAACGGACTTGCCTGGTTAAATAAATAAAAATATATTGTTTAAAATCACCAGTGTTTTTGGGAAGCTTGCGATTTGAGTAGTGGTCTAGTTGATTGAGTTGCGGCTGTGTGTGAAAAGCATCTAAAATATATGTGAAGATAAGGTGACTCGAGGATCATTTAAAACGTTGCATCAAAAAGAAAGGGAGGGGTTGTGTGGTGAAGATATGATGTGTGTCTCTCCAGAATGCATAATGTATGTAGGGAAGTGTCTGATTTCTAATTGTTTTAACTCACCACGTACACCACTCTTCGCCTCACAAAAGTGAACAAAGTCTGTTATTTAAACATCCATTGTGAATGATAATTCCTCAGTAGTCTAAAAATCTATACAACACTCTCAGCCTCAAATATCACCATAATGACCTGACCATCCCCTATATAATGACCTGACGATCCCCTATATAATGACCTGACCATCCCCTATATAATGACCTGACGATCCCCTGTATAATGATCTGACGATCCCCTATATAATGACCTGACGATCCCCTATATAATGATCTGACAATCCCCTATATAATGATCTGACGACCCCCTATATAATGACCTGACGATCCCCTGTATAATGATCTGACGATCCCCTATATAATGATCTGACGATCCCCTGTATAATGATCTGACGATCCCCTGTATAATGATCTGACGATCCCCTGTATAATGATCTGACGATCCCCTGTATAATGATCTGACGATCCCTGTATAATGATCTGACGATCCCCTGTATAATGATCTGACGATCCCTATATAATGATCTGACGATCCCTGTATAACGATCTGACGATCCCATGTATAACTATCTGACGATCCCCTATATAATGATCTGACAATCCCCTATATAATGATCTGACGATCCCCTATATAATGATCTGACGATCCCCTGTATAATGATCTGACCATCCCCTGTATAATGACCTGACGATCCCCTGTATAATGATCTGACAATCCCCTATATAATGACCTGACGATCCCCTATATAATGACCTGACGATCCCCTATATAATGACCTGACGATCCCCTATATAATGACCTGACGATCCCCTGTATAATGATCTGACGATCCCCTATATAATGACCTGACGATCCCCTATATAATGATCTGACAATCCCCTATATAATGATCTGACGACCCCCTATATAATGACCTGACGATCCCCTGTATAATGATCTGACGATCCCCTATATAATGATCTGACGATCCCCTGTATAATGATCTGACGATCCCCTGTATAATGATCTGACGATCCCCTGTATAATGATCTGACGATCCCCTGTATAATGATCTGACGATCCCCTGTATAATGATCTGACGATCCCCTGTATAATGATCTGACGATCCCCTATATAATGATCTGACGATCCCCTGTATAACGATCTGACGATCCCATGTATAACTATCTGACGATCCCCTATATAATGATCTGACAATCCCCTATATAATGATCTGACGATCCCCTATATAATGATCTGACGATCCCCTGTATAATGATCTGACCATCCCCTGTATAATGACCTGACGATCCCCTGTATAATGATCTGACAATCCCCTATATAATGACCTGACGATCCCCTATATAATGACCTGACGATCCCCTATATAATGACCTGACGATCCCCTATATAATGACCTGACGATCCCCTATATAATGACCTGACGATCCCCTATATAATGACCTGACGATCCCCTACATAATGACCTGACGATCCCCTACATAATGACCTGACGATCCCCTACATAATGACCTGACGATCCCCTATATAATGACCTCACGATCCCCTATATAATGACCTGACGATCCCCTATATAATGATCTGACGATCCCCTATATAATGACCTGACGATCCCCTATATAATGATCTGACGATCCCCTATATAATGATCTGACGATCCCATATATAATGATCTGACGATCCCCTATATAATGATCTGACGATCCCCTATATAATGATCTGACGATCCCATATATAATGATCTGACGATCCCATATATAATGATCTGACGATCCCATATATAATGATCTGACGATCCCATATATAATGATCTGACGATCCCATATATAATGATCTGACGATCCCATATATAATGATCTGACGATCCCATATATCCAGCGGAAACGTCATAAAAAAACATCTTTCTGTCCCGAGCTCAATTTAGCCAATTTATCTATTGCTACATTTAACTAACATTAAATGGTTAACCAAGAGGTTCTTACCTTTGCCTTGATTCGTCAGTCTCGTCCAGATCATCATGGCATTTGTAGTTCTTTATGATAGCCACATCAGCAGCTAGTTAGCGTGTCATTTTTGGGGTGGGGAATACAGGTGAATATATTGATAAAAGTCACCTTGTCCTAGAGAGATTTACAAGGGTATCAGAATGTCACAACCAGGGTAAGCCTACACAAAACACAGCCATTATTTGAAGTGTTTCCAAAATCCTCTATGGGAAAAATGAACGGTGGGAAAACAAATTGGAACCATTTCCGTGTTTGACCACTAGGAGGTTCCGTGAAGAAACGTGGAAACCCTGTGCAATCCCCGGGTCAAAATGGCTCCTTTTGTCTTCTACCTTGTCCCCTGAGAAGTCCTCATGAGGTTGTGTCTTCTATCTGAGAAGTCCTCATGAGGTTGTGTCGTCTATCTGAGAAGTCCTCATGAGGTTGTGTCTTCTATCTGAGAAGACCTCATGAGGTTGTGTTTTCTACTTTGGCCCCTGAGAAGTCCTCATGAGGTTATGTCTTATATCTGAGAAGTCCTCAAGAGGTTGTGTTTTCTACTTTGGCCCCTGAGAAGTCTTCATGAGGTTGTGTCTTCTACTTTGGCCCCTGAGAAGTCTTCATGAGGTTGTGTCTTCTACTTTGGCCCCTGAGAAGTCCCCATGAGGTTTGTATTCTACCTTGGCTCCTGAGAAGTCCTCATGAGGTTGTGTATTCTATCTGAGAAGTCCTCATGAGGTTGTGTTTTCTATCTGAGAAGTCCTCATGAGGTTGTGTCTTCTATCTGAGAAGTCCTCATGAAGTTGTGTCTTCTATCTGAGAAGTCCTCATGAGGTTGTGTCTTCTATCTGAGAAGTCCTCATGAGGATTTGTCTTCTATCTGAGAAGTCCTCATGAGGGTTCCAGGAACAAGCCCCTAGACTTAACCTGCCCAGGAACTGCGGTTGAAAATTAGCCGGCTCGCTAAAATTGTCACTTTTACTGATTAATGTGCACTGTCCCTTTAAAAAACAAAACAAACTCAGACACAGTTCAGACACAAGGACCATGTGGCGATAGGCTCTATTGGAATCCTTTTGTCATTGGTGTGGTAAGGGCGGGGTGTGGCGAGGCCAGGATGGGTTAGTACCATTGGGAGATATTGGCGGCCAGATAAAGCGACACAAGGTCAAGACTAGGTCAAGGCAGGAGGATGGCATCGATCCAACACATCACATTAACAGTCAGTCTCAACAGAGGAGCTGGAATGAAAAGAGGAGGACAGAGAGCGAGAGAGAGAAAAGAGGAGGACAGAGAGCGAGAGAGAGAAAAGAGGAGGAGAGAGCGAGAGAGAGAAAAGAGGAGAGAGAGAGAGAGAGAAAAGAGGAGAGAGAGAGAGAGAGAGAGAGAGAGAGAGAGAGAGAAAAGAGGAAAGAGAGCGAGAGAGAGAAAAGAGGAGGAGAGAGAGCGAGAGAGAGAAAAGAGGAGAGAGAGAGCAAGAGAGAGAAAAGAGGAGAGAGAGAGCGAGAGAGAAAAGAGGAGAGAGAGAGCAAGAGAGAGAAAAGAGGAGAGAGAAAAGAGGAGAGAGAGAACGAGAGAGAGAAAAGAGGAGGAGAGATGTCAAACACCACCCCAGGGTTAAAGAGCATGGCATTGATCCATCAATTTCTTTTTTGTTTACTTATTTGTGCCCCTCTGGACCAAGATGGATATAATTGTGTTTGGGGCCACTGGCTGGTGGTGACTGGGGTGACAGAGGTGAGTTGGGAGACTATGAGTCAGTGTTATTGTCCTTTGTCCCTGGCAGAGATACTGTGGGAGCCAAAACAGAAATAACATGTTTTATGTTTTATTAGTATGGTAAATAGTCTCAACCCTGCGCCTGCCTGCCTGCCTGCCAGCCTGCCTGCCTGCCAGCCAGCCAGTAAGCCAGTACTGTCTGTCTGTCTGTCTGTCTGTCTGTCTGTCTGTCTGTCTGTCGTTATACATATCCAACATCCAAATACAGTAGAGGAACTCCTGGAACCAGAACCAAGATCACCAGACTGGCTAGAAGGTTCTACAGATTCCATACCTTAATTTGATCATCCACAGCAGGAAATGCAAGCTTGTAATTCAAGGTTTAAAAAGGCTCCTTAAATCTGTAATTTCTACTTGTAATTTCCACTTGATTTTCGCTGACAAATATTTTTATCAAAACCTATAAAAAAATGATCCATTAATTATAATCCACAGTAATTCACATTTCCTGTCACTGTAGGATTATTTTACTGCTGTGATAAACTGGGTCGAATTAAGATTCGACATCTGGCTACAGGTTAATCTGTAACTCAAGGGTTGTAAGGGCAAAGAGAAGTTTGGTCTTAAAATTCATATATTGGTCATTCTTAGGCTCAGGTAATATTTCAGCCCCTCTGACTTTTTATATGATATTGGGTCACCAAAAATGAAACGTTAAAATATGTTGTATACAAATTGAAATGCCCAGTATAATGAATTGAAATAAATATAGCATTAATTTAAACTTGATTAATTTTTTAACTGACACTAAGAGCAAATTCCGCCAATAAAAATGGTCAGTCCACCCTTATGTGCCATCTTTAACAGGAAGTGACATCATTCAACAACTTTCAACGGCATGGTACAGAAACAGGGAAGTCATCACATTGTTTTATATCTGTATTTTGTTGTTTTTTAAAAGTCAGGTGGGGATCGTTGAGCTGACCAACTCAACCACGTTATATGAAATAAAGATGGAAAACTAGTACTTATCAAAATTATACTTTAACCCATAAAAATATACAATCTATTCATGTCATGCACACCAACATGTGGTCTCCTGTCCTTCACCACATGATGAGCGGAGGCCATTTTGAGCCAAAAAACATGTTTCATTGTAACAGGGTTGTAAACCTGTGACAGGGTTGAAGTATTTACTTCATTCATGAATATTGCATCTAAACAAATGAATTATTAAATATAGTACACATTATATATTGTTTATATTCACTTATGAAACATGCTGTGATGTGTTCCATGTGAACAAGACATATATTTTAAGGTAGGTAGCCTAGTGATAGGAGAGTTGGGCAAGGCTCCATTAACGCGTCCTAGATCCTAAATTCTCTCAAGGATTATAGTGCATACATGTATATTTTATAAGAATCTTTGATTTAACGTTATTCCATTGAAACATATATGGAATGATGATACCCACATCAGCAGCAGAAAGACAAAGGTGGTGTCGAGCACGTCAAAATGGGAACAATACCTTGAGAGAGTCAGAGATGGAAAGGAAATGTTGAGGCAGGGGAAAAAGATAGGTGATTTCAGTGAGAGAGAGAGACCAGCGTCAGAAGCGTAAACATTTGAGAACAGCAGAACAAAAGAAGCAAGGAACAAGGAAAGGAGCACCAAGGAACTTGTCCACTCCTCCACTAAGTCCAGATCACATTCCAGAACAGTCCCCACAGCCAGGAACTTCAAGGTCAAAGGGCAAAGTGCATTGTTGTTCCAGAACAGTCCCCACAGCCAGGAACTTCAAGGGCAAAGTGCCTTGTTGTTCCAGAACAGTCCTCACAGCCAGGAACTTCAAGGTCAAAGTGCATTGTTGTTCCAGAACAGTCCCCACAGCCAGGAACTTCAAGGTCAAAGTGCATTGTTGTTCCAGAAAAGTCCTCACAGCCAGGAACTTCAAGGTCAAAGTGCATTGTTGTTCCAGAACAGTCCCCACAGCCAGGAACTTCAAGGTCAAAGTGCATTGTTGTTCCAGAAAAGTCCTCACAGCCAGGAACTTCAAGGTCAAAGTGCATTGTTGTTCCAGAACAGTCCCCACAGCCAGGAACTTCAAGGTCAAAGTGCATTGTTGTTCCAGAACAGTCCTCACAGCCAGGAACTTCAAGGTCAGGGCAAAGTGCATTGTTGTTCTAGAACAGTCCCCACAGCCAGGAACTTCAAGGTCAGGGCAAAGTGCATTGTTGTTCCAGAACAGTCCTCACAGCCAGGAACTTCAAGGTCAAAGTGCATTGTTGTTCCAGAACAGTCCTCACAGCCAGGAACTTCAAGGTCAAAGTGCATTGTTGTTCCAGAACAGTCCCCACAGCCAGGAACTTCAAGGTCAAAGTGCATTGTTGTTCCAGAACAGTCCCCACAGCCAGGAACTTCAAGGTCAAAGTGCATTGTTGTTCCAGAACAGTCCTCACAGCCAGGAACTTCAAGGTCAGGGCAAAGTGCATTGTTGTTCTAGAACAGTCCCTACAGCCAGGAACTTCAAGGTCAAAGGGCAAAGTGCCTTGTTGTTCTTTGTGAAGAGTGCCGATGTTGAGTGCCGATGTAGAAAAAAAACATAGGTCCTGGATTTTAAATCAAATCAAATTTATTTGTCACATACACATGGTTAGCAGATGTTAATGCGAGTGTAGCGAAATGCTTGAGGGAATGCTTTTAGGCCGGCACAGGGTGTCTGTTCAGAACACAAGGAAGCAGTAGGCCCGGCACAGGGTGTCTGTTCAGAACCCAAGGAAGCAGTAGGCCGGTACAGGGTGTCTGTTCAGAACCCGAGAAAGCAGTAGGCCGGTAGCAACAGAACCCAAGGAAGCAGTAGGCCGGTAGCAACAGAACCCGAGGAAGCAGTAGGCCGGTACAGGGTGTCTGTTCAGAACCCGAGAAAGCAGTAGGCCGGTAGCAACAGAACCCAAGGAAGCAGTAGGCCGGTAGCAACAGAACCCGAGGAAGCAGTAGGCTGGTAGCAACAGAACCCGAGGAAGCAGTAGGCCGTTAGCAACAGAACCCGAGGAAGCAGTAGGCAGGTAGCAACAGAACCCGAGGAAGCAGTAGACCAGTAGCAACCACCACAGGGTGTCCATCCAGAACCCGAGGAAGCAGTGGGCCGGTATCAACCACCACCGGGTGTCCGTTCAGAACCCGAGGAAGCAGTAGGCTGGTAGCAATAGAACCCGAGGAAGCAGTAGGCCGGTAGAAACAGAACCTGAGGAAGCAGTAGGCCAGTAGCAACCACCACAGAGTGTCCATCCAGAACCCAAGGAAGCAGTAGGCCGGTAGCAACAGAACCCGAGGAAGCAGTAGGCCAGTAGCAACCACCACAGGGTGTCCGTTCAGAACCCAAGGAAGCAGTAGGCCGGTAGCAACAGAACCCGAGGAAGCAGTAGGCCGGTAGCAACCACCACAGGGTGTCCATCCAGAACCAGAGGAAGCAGTGGGCCGGTAGCAACCACCACAGGGTGTCTGTTCAGAACCAGAGGAAGCAGTGGGCTGGTAGTAACCACCACAGAGTGTCCGTTCAGAACACGAGGAAGCAGTAGGCCGGTAGTAACCACCACAGAGTGTCCGTTCAGAACACGAGGAAACAGTAGGCCGGTAGCAGAGATTTGTCTTCCAACAAGACAATGATCCAAAACATAAAGCAAAATCTACAATGGAATGGTTCAAAAATAAACATATCCAGGTGTTAGAATGGCCAAGTCAAAGTCCAGACCTGAATCCAATCGAGAATCTGTGGAAAGAACTGAAAACTGCTGTTCACAAATGCTCTCCATCCAACCTCACTGAGCTCAAGCTGTTTTGCAAGGAGGAATGGGAAAAAATGTCAGTCTCTCGATGTGCAAAACTGATAGAGACATACCCCAAGCGACTTACAGCTGTAATCGCAGCAAAAGGTGGCGCTACAAAGTATTAACTTAAGGGGGCTGAATAATTTTGCACTCCCAATTTTTCAGTTTTCGATTTGTTAAAAAAGTTTGAAATATCCAATAAATGTCGTTCCACTTCATGATTGTGTCCCACTTGTTGATTCAGTTTTATATCTTTATGTTTGAAGCCTGAAATGTGGCAAAAGGTCGCAAAGTTCAAGGGGGCCGAATACTTTCGCAAGGCACTGTATATACGTACACACGCACACACACACATATACAACCACTCTCACTGATACTATTTTTGGTTCTGTAAAGAAAATAGAACGCATGTCAACAACTACAACATGAGAACGCATGTCAACAACTAAACAGGCTATGTTGACCCAAACACATGCTAGATGTACAAAGAACAATAGAGCAATGTAGACATAGCTACACATTGTAAAACATAACAAGCATGAGCGATTTACAACCGAAAATAGCCTAGCACCACAGACAAATGCTAATCGCTACTAATGCATTCCGGATGACAATGCTAATGCGAGCGGGAGTACGCAAGCTAGCAAGTTGAACACAAATAGCACATATTCACAACAGACACTATTTAGCTCCAAACAACAAGACGTCAGGATTTTGGCACTTACATTTAGCTGCTCGCACAATAACATCAGTAAGAAAATCTATTTCTTGTAAGGAGGTAAAATTAAGCAGGAGAGAAAAACAGGTCGGTCATTTTAATAGAAACTATAGACTGCCTGAGGCCCTGCCTGGTTGGGTATTACCCTAAGTCCCGGAAAAGAAGGCTGCTTGGTGTGGCATTATTCCATTAGGAAAACCAAAAGAAAGTTGGGGTCATGGAAAGGAGATGAACCGACCGTTTTAACAATCACCTTTGCTTCCTCTGGTGAGCTGATATCTCGTCATGTCAAGTGCTTAAACTGTTACATGCTTTGACATCATCCTCGGCACGGATGAACAGGAGTGTACAAGTGGAAGGCACGCATCGTGCAGGACCAAACAGATTTTCCTGGCCTTCCCGAGATGACATTCACCTCGTATCCAGTTTAATGAAGTCCTTGAGATGATTCCACACCCCCACACACAGCGTGTGATATCCCGCCACGTAGAGGTTGAGAGAGATGTGTGGGCTAGACTCTCAGGAAGGAAAACCCATGAATGAATGAATATGGTGCTCCTGAGAAAGAAGGGTAGTCATGGTGACACCGGTGCTGTAGTTACAGCTGTTCTAACATTCTAAATGCCCTTGGAAAAATGTTCCTACAGTTTGACGACGTGTCGGAACTTTTCTGATGAAACCTGTTGAACGTTATTAATTACCATAATGCCTGATGGGTTTTTTTCTTTTTTTTCTCCGATATTTATTACAGTTTGGTTAATGAAACCCAGATTATTCTAAATATATATCTAATGTCCTTATTACATGGTTGAATACAATGAAATGCAATGTTTTGGTGTACATTATGGGAGGGAATATGACAGTAAACTAAACCAGTGAATATGGAAACCGATGTGTCTCTTCAAGCCTGTTACAGTATTCAACCCTGTTACAGTATTCAACCCTGTCCCGCTAGTCTCAACCCTGTTACAGTATTCAACCCTGTTACAGTATTCAACCCTGTCCCGCTAGTCTCAACCCTGTTACAGTATTCAACCCTGTCCCGCTCGTCTCAACCCTGTTACAGTATTCAACCCTGTCCCGCTAGTCTCAACCCTGTTACAGTATTCAACCCTGTCCCGCTAGTCTCAATCCTGTTACAGTATTCAAGCCTGTCCCGCTAGTCTCAACCCTGTTACAGTATTCAAGCCTGTCCCGCTAGTCTCAACCCTGTTACAGTATTCAACCCTGTCCCGCTAGTCTCAACCCTGTTACAGTATTCAACCCTGTCCCGCTCATCTCAACCCTGTTACAGTATTCAAGCCTGTCCCGCTAGTCTCAACCCTGTTACAGCATTCAACCCTGTCCCGCTCATCTCAACCCTGTTACAGTATTCAAGCCTGTCCCGCTAGTCTCAACCCTTTTACAGTATTCAACCCTGTCCCGCTCATCTCAACCCTGTTACAGTATTCAAGCCTGTCCCGCTAGTCTCAACCCTGTTACAGTATTCAAGCCTGTCCCGCTAGTCTCAACCCTGTTACAGTATTTAACCCTGTCCCGCTAGTCTCAACCCTGTTACAGTATTCAACCCTGTCCCGCTAGTCTCAACCCTGTTACAGTATTCAACCCTGTCCCGCTAGTCTCAACCCTGTTACAGTATTCAACCCTGTCCCGCTAGTCTCAACACTGTTACAGTATTCAACCCTGTCCGCTAGTCTCAACCCTGTTACAGTATTCAACCCTGTCCCGCAAGTCTCAACCCTGTTACAGTATTCAAGCCTGTCCCGCTAGTCTCAACCCTGTTACAGTATTCAAACCTGTTACAGTATTCAAGCCTGTCCCGCTCATCTCAAACCTGTTACAGTATTCAACCCTGTCCCGCTCGTCTCAACCCTTTTACAGATTTCAACCCTGTTACAGTATTCAAGCCTGTCCCGCTAGTCTCAACCCTGTTACACTATTCAACCCTGTCCCGCTAGTCTCAACCCTGTTACAGTATTCAACCCTGTCCTACTCGTCTCATCCCTGTTACAGTATTCAACCCTGTCCCGCTAGTCTCAACCCTGTTACAGTATTCAACCCTGTCACGCTAGTCTCAACCCTGTTACAGTATTCAAACCTGTCCCGCTAGTCTAAAACCTGTTACAGTATTCAACCCTGTCCCGCTAGTCTCAACCCTGTTACAGTATTCAACCCTGTCCCGCTAGTCTCAACCCTGTTACAGTTTTCCACCCTGTCCCGCTTGTCTCAACCCTGTTACAGTATTCAACCCTGTCACGCTAGTCTCAACCCTGTTACAGTATTCAACCCTGTCACGCTAGTCTCAACCCTGTTACAGTATTCAACTCTGTCCCGCTAGTCTCAACCCTGTTACAGTATTCAACCCTGTCCCGCTAGTCTCAACCCTGTTACAGTATTCAACCCTGTCCCGCTAGTCTCAACCCTGTTACAGTATTCAAGCCTGTCCCGCTAGTCTCAACCCTGTTACAGTATTCAACCCTGCCCCGCTAGTCTCAACCCTGTTACAGTATTCAACCCTGTTACAGTATTCAACCCTGTCCCGCTCGTCTCAACCCTGTTACAGTATTCAACCCTGTCCCGCTAGTCTCAACCCTGTTACAGTATTCAACCCTGTTACAGACAACACAGTATTCAACCCTGTCCCGCTCATCTCAACCCTGTTACAGTATTCAAGCCTGTCCCGCTAGTCTCAACCCTGTTACAGTATTCAACCCTGTCATGCAAGTCTCAACCCTGTTACAGTATTCAACCCTGTTACAGTATTCAACCCTGTTACAGTATTCAACCCTGTTACAGTATTCAACCCTGTCCCGCTCGTCTCAACCCTGTTACAGTATTCAATCCTGTCCCGCTAGTCTCAACCCTGTTACAGTATTCAACCCTGTTACAGTATTCAAGCCTGTCCCGCTAGTCTCAACCCTGTTACAGTATTCAACCCTGTTACAGTATTCAAGCCTGTCCCGCTCGTCTCAACCCTGTTACAGTATTCAACCCTGTCCTGCTAGTCTCAACCCTGTTACAGTATTCAAGCCTGTTACAGTATTCAAGCCTGTTACAGTATTCAACCCTGTCCCGCTAGTCTCAACCCTGTTACAGTATTCAACTCTGACCCGCTAGTCTCAACCCTGTTACAGTATTCAAGCCTGTCCCGCTCATCTCAACCCTGTTACAGTATTCAACCCTGTCCCGCTAGTCTCAACCCTGTTACAGTATTCAACCCTGTCCCGCTAGTCTCAACCCTGTTACAGTATTCAACCCTGTCACGCTAGTCTCAACCCTGTTACAGTATTCAACCATGTCCCGCTAGTCTCAACCCTGTTACAGTATTCAAGCCTGTCACGCTAGTCTCAACCCTGTTACAGTATTCAACCCTGTCCCGCTAGTCTCAACCCTGTTACAGTATTCAACCCTGTCCCGCTAGTCTCAACCCTGTTACAGTATTCAAGCCTGTCCCGCTAGTCTCAACCCTGTTACAGTATTCAACCCTGTCCCGCTAGTCTCAACCCTGTTACAGTATTCAAGCCTGTCCCGCTCGCCTCAACCCTGTTACAGTATTCAACCCTGTTACAGTATTCAAGCCTGTCCCGCTCGTCTCAACCCTGTTACAGTATTCAACCCTGTCCCGCTCGTCTCAACCCTGTTACAGTATTCAACCCTGTTACAGTATTCAAGCCTGTTACAGTATTCAACCCTGTTACAGTATTCAAACCTGTCCCGCTAGTCTCAACCCTGTTACAGTATTCAACCCTGTCCCGCTAGTCTCAACCCTGTTACAGTATTCAACCCTGTTACAGTATTCAACCCTGTCCCGCTCGTCTCAAACCTGTTACAGTATTCAACCCTGTTACAGTATTCAACCCTGTCCCGCTCGTCTCAAACCTGTTACAGTATTCAACCCTGTTACAGTATTCAACCCTGTCCCGCTCGTCTCAACCCTGTTACAGTATTCAACCCTGTCCCGCTCGTCTCAACCCTGTTACAGTATTCAACCCTGTTACAATATTCAACTCTGTTACAGTATTCAACCCTGTCCCGCTCATCTCAACTCTGTTACAGTATTCAACCCTGTCCCGCTCGTCTCAACCCTGTTACAGTATTCAAGCCTGTCCCGCTAGTCTCAACCCTGTTACAGTATTCAACCCTGTCCCGCTCGTCTCAACACTGTTACAGTATTCAAGCCTGTCCCGCTAGTCTCAACCCTGTTACAGTATTCAACCCTGTCCCGCTCGTCTCAACCCTGTTCCAGTATTCAACCCTGTTACAGTATTCAACCCTGTTACAGTATTCAAGCCTGTCCCGCTAGTCTCAACCCTGTTACAGTATTCAACCCAGTCCCGCTCATCTCAACCCTGTTACAGTATTCAAGCCTGTCCCGCTAGTCTCAACCCTGTTACAGTATTCAACCCTGTCCCGCTCGTCTCAACCCTGTTACAGTATTCAAGCCTGTCCCGCTAGTCTCAATCCTGTTACAGTATTCAACCCTGTCCCGCTCGTCTCAACCCTGTTACAGTATTCAACCCTGTTACAGTATTCAACCCTGTTACAGTATTCAACCCTGTCCCGCTAGTCTCAACCCTGTTACAGTATTCAAGCCTGTTACAGTATTCAACCCTGTCCCGCTAGTCTCAACCCTGTTACAGTATTCAACCCTGTCACGCTAGTCTCAACCCTGTTACAGTATTCAACCCTGTTACAGTATTCAACCCTATTACAGTATTCAACCCTGTTACAGTATTCAACCCTGTTACAGTATTCAACCCTGTCCCGCTCGTCTCAACCCTGTTACAGTATTCAATCCTGTTACAGTATTCAACCCTGTTACAGTATTCAACCCTGTCCCGCTCGTCTCAACCCTGTTACAGTATTCAACCCTGTTACAGTATTCAACCCTGTTACAGTATTCAACCCTGTCCCGCTCGTCTCAACCCTGTTACAGTATTCAACCCTGTTACAGTATTCAACCCTGTTACAGTATTCAACCCGGTTACAGTATTCAACCCTGTTACAGTATTCAACCCTGTCCCGCTAGTCTCAACTCTGTTACAGTATTCAAGCCTGTCCCGCTCATCTCAACTCTGTTACAGTATTCAACCCTGTTACAGTATTCAACCCTGTTACAGTATTCAACCCTGTCCCGCTAGTCTCAACTCTGTTACAGTATTCAAGCCTGTCCCGCTCGCCTCAACCCTGTTACAGTATTCAACCCTGTCCCGCTAGTCTCAACCCTGTTACAGTATTCAAGCCTGTCCCGCTCGTCTCAACCCTGTTACAGTATTCAAGCCTGTCCCGCTAGTCTCAACCCTGTTACAGTATTCAAGCCTGTCCCGCTAGTCTCAACCCTGTTACAGTATTCAAGCCTGTCCCGCTCGTCTCAACCCTGTTACAGTATTCAAGCCTGTCCCGCTAGTCTCAACCCTGTTACAGTATTCAACCCTGTCCCGCTAGTCTCAACCCTGTTACAGTATTCATCCCTGTCCCGCTCGTCTCAACCCTGTTACACTATTCATCCCTGTCTCGCTAGTCTCAACCCTGTTACAGTATTCATCCCTGTCCCGCTAGTCTCAACCCTGTTACAGTATTCAAGCCTGTCCCGCTAGTCTCAACCCTGTTACAGTATTCAACCCTGTCCCGCTAGTCTCAACCCTGTTACTGTATTCAAACCTGTCCCGCTAGTCTCAACCCTGTTACAGTATTCAACCCTGTCCCGCTAGTCTCAACCCTGTTACAGTATTCAAACCTGTCCCGCTTGTCTCAACTCTGTTACAGTATTCAACACTGTCCCGCTAGTCTCAACCCTGTTACAGTATTCAACCCTGTCCCGCTAGTCTCAACCCTGTTACAGTATTCAAACCTTTTCCCGCTAGTCTCAACCCTGTTACAGTATTCAACCCTGTCCCGCTAGTCTCAACCCTGTTACAGTATTCAACCCTGTCCCGCTAGTCTCAACCCTGTTACAGTATTCAACCCTGTCCCGCTAGTCTCAACCCTGTTACAGTATTCAACCCTGTCCCGCTAGTCTCAACCCTGTTACAGTATTCAACCCTGTCCCGCTAGTCTCAACCCTGTTACAGTATTCAACCCTGTCCCGCTAGTCTCAACCCTGTTACAGTATTCAACCCTGTTACAGTATTCAAGCCTGTCTCGCTCGTCTCAACCCTGTTACATTATTCAACCCTGTCCCGCTAGTCTCAACCCTGTTACAGTATTCAACCCTGTCCCGCTAGTCTCAACCCTGTTACAGTATTCAACCCTGTCCCGCTAGTCTCAACCCTGTTACAGTATTCAACCCTGTTACAGTATTCAACCCTGTTACAGTATTCAACCCTGTTACAGTATTCAAGCCTGTCCCGCTAGTCTCAACCCTGTTACAGTATTCAAGCCTGTCCCGCTCGTCTCAACCCTGTTACATTATTCAACCCTGTCCCGCTAGTCTCAACCCTGTTACAGTATTCAACCCTATCCCGCTAGTCTCAACCCTGTTACAGTATTCAAGCCTGTCCCGCTCGTCTCAACCCTGTTACAGTATTCAACCCTGTCCCGCTAGTCTCAACCCTGTTACAGTATTCAACCCTGTCCCGCTAGTCTCAACCCTGTTACATTATTCAACCCTGTCCCGCTAGTCTCAACCCTGTTACATTATTCAACCCTGTCCCGCTAGTCTCAACCCTGTTACAGTATTCAACCCTGTCCCGCTAGTCTCAACCCTGTTACAGTATTCAACCCTGTCCCGCTAGTCTCAACCCTGTTACAGTATTCAACCCTGTCCCGCTAGTCTCAACCCTGTTACAGTATTCAAGCCTGTCCCGCTCGTCTCAACCCTGTTACAGTATTCAACCCTGTCATGCTAGTCTCAACCCTGTTACAGTATTCAAGCCTGTCCCGCTCGTCTCAACCCTGTTACAGTATTCAAGCCTGTCCCGCTCGTCTCAACCCTGTTACAGTATTCAACCCTGTCCCGCTAGTCTCAACCCTGTTACAGTATTCAACCCTGTTACAGTATTCATCCCTGTCCCGCTAGTCTCAACCCTGTTACAGTATTCAAGCCTGTCCCGCTAGTCTCAACCCTGTTACAGTATTCAAGCCTGTCCCGCTAGTCTCAACCCTGTTACAGTATTCAAGCCTGTCCCGCTCGTCTCAACCCTGTTACAGTATTCAAGCCTGTCCCGCTAGTCTCAACCCTGTTACAGTATTCAACCCTGTCCCGCTAGTCTCAACCCTGTTACAGTATTCATCCCTGTCCCGCTCGTCTCAACCCTGTTACAGTATTCAACCCTGTCCCGCTAGTCTCAACCCTGTTACAGTATTCAAGCCTGTCCCGCTCGTCTCAACCCTGTTACAGTATTCAAGCCTGTCCCGCTAGTCTCAACCCTGTTACAGTATTCAAGCCTGTCCCGCTAGTCTCAACCCTGTTACAGTATTCAAGCCTGTCCCGCTCGTCTCAACCCTGTTACAGTATTCAAG
Organism: Oncorhynchus masou masou; assembly: GCF_036934945.1. Lineage (NCBI taxonomy): Eukaryota > Metazoa > Chordata > Actinopteri > Salmoniformes > Salmonidae > Oncorhynchus > Oncorhynchus masou. Next base: position 44,238,814 of record NC_088227.1, on the reverse strand, counting down.
CTTGTCCCGCTAGTCTCAACCCTGTTACAGTATTCAACCCTGTCCCGCTAGTCTCAACCCTGTTACAGTATTCATCCCTGTCCCGCTCGTCTCAACCCTGTTACACTATTCATCCCTGTCTCGCTAGTCTCAACCCTGTTACAGTATTCATCCCTGTCCCGCTCGTCTCAACCCTGTTACAGTATTCAAGCCTGTCCCGCTAGTCTCAACCCTGTTACAGTATTCAACCCTGTCCCGCTCGTCTCAACCCTGTTCCAGTATTCAACCCTGTTACAGTATTCAACCCTGTTACAGTATTCAAGCCTGTCCCGCTAGTCTCAACCCTGTTACAGTATTCAACCCAGTCCCGCTCATCTCAACCCTGTTACAGTATTCAAGCCTGTCCCGCTAGTCTCAACCCTGTTACAGTATTCAACCCTGTCCCGCTCGTCTCAACCCTGTTACAGTATTCAAGCCTGTCCCGCTAGTCTCAATCCTGTTACAGTATTCAACCCTGTCCCGCTCGTCTCAACCCTGTTACAGTATTCAACCCTGTTACAGTATTCAACCCTGTTACAGTATTCAACCCTGTCCCGCTAGTCTCAACCCTGTTACAGTATTCAAGCCTGTTACAGTATTCAACCCTGTCCCGCTAGTCTCAACCCTGTTACAGTATTCAACCCTGTCACGCTAGTCTCAACCCTGTTACAGTATTCAACCCTGTTACAGTATTCAACCCTATTACAGTATTCAACCCTGTTACAGTATTCAACCCTGTTACAGTATTCAACCCTGTCCGCTCGTCTCAACCCTGTTACAGTATTCAATCCTGTTACAGTATTCAACCCTGTTACAGTATTCAACCCTGTCCCGCTCGTCTCAACCCTGTTACAGTATTCAACCCTGTTACAGTATTCAACCCTGTTACAGTATTCAACCCTGTCCCGCTCGTCTCAACCCTGTTACAGTATTCAACCCTGTTACAGTATTCAACCCTGTTACAATATTCAACCCGGTTACAGTATTCAACCCTGTTACAGTATTCAACCCTGTCCCGCTAGTCTCAACTCTGTTACAGTATTCAAGCCTGTCCCGCTCATCTCAACTCTGTTACAGTATTCAACCCTGTTACAGTATTCAACCCTGTTACAGTATTCAACCCTGTCCCGCTAGTCTCAACTCTGTTACAGTATTCAAGCCTGTCCCGCTCGCCTCAACCCTGTTACAGTATTCAACCCTGTCCCGCTAGTCTCAACCCTGTTACAGTATTCAAGCCTGTCCCGCTCGTCTCAACCCTGTTACAGTATTCAAGCCTGTCCCGCTAGTCTCAACCCTGTTACAGTATTCAAGCCTGTCCCGCTAGTCTCAACCCTGTTACAGTATTCAAGCCTGTCCCGCTCGTCTCAACCCTGTTACAGTATTCAAGCCTGTCCCGCTAGTCTCAACCCTGTTACAGTATTCAACCCTGTCCCGCTAGTCTCAACCCTGTTACAGTATTCATCCCTGTCCCGCTCGTCTCAACCCTGTTACACTATTCATCCCTGTCTCGCTAGTCTCAACCCTGTTACAGTATTCATCCCTGTCCCGCTAGTCTCAACCCTGTTACAGTATTCAAGCCTGTCCCGCTAGTCTCAACCCTGTTACAGTATTCAACCCTGTCCCGCTAGTCTCAACCCTGTTACTGTATTCAAACCTGTCCCGCTAGTCTCAACCCTGTTACAGTATTCAACCCTGTCCCGCTAGTCTCAACCCTGTTACAGTATTCAAACCTGTCCCGCTTGTCTCAACTCTGTTACAGTATTCAACACTGTCCCGCTAGTCTCAACCCTGTTACAGTATTCAACCCTGTCCCGCTAGTCTCAACCCTGTTACAGTATTCAAACCTTTTCCCGCTAGTCTCAACCCTGTTACAGTATTCAACCCTGTCCCGCTAGTCTCAACCCTGTTACAGTATTCAACCCTGTCCCGCTAGTCTCAACCCTGTTACAGTATTCAACCCTGTCCCGCTAGTCTCAACCCTGTTACAGTATTCAACCCTGTCCCGCTAGTCTCAACCCTGTTACAGTATTCAACCCTGTCCCGCTAGTCTCAACCCTGTTACAGTATTCAACCCTGTCCCGCTAGTCTCAACCCTGTTACAGTATTCAAGCCTGTCTCGCTCGTCTCAACCCTGTTACATTATTCAACCCTGTCCCGCTAGTCTCAACCATGTAACAGTATTCAACCCTGTCCCGCTAGTCTCAACCCTGTTACAGTATTCAACCCTGTCCCGCTAGTCTCAACCCTGTTACAGTATTCAACCCTGTTACAGTATTCAACCCTGTTACAGTATTCAACCCTGTTACAGTATTCAAGCCTGTCCCGCTAGTCTCAACCCTGTTACAGTATTCAAGCCTGTCCCGCTCGTCTCAACCCTGTTACATTATTCAACCCTGTCCCGCTAGTCTCAACCCTGTTACAGTATTCAACCCTATCCCGCTAGTCTCAACCCTGTTACAGTATTCAAGCCTGTCCCGCTCGTCTCAACCCTGTTACAGTATTCAACCCTGTCCCGCTAGTCTCAACCCTGTTACAGTATTCAACCCTGTCCCGCTAGTCTCAACCCTGTTACATTATTCAACCCTGTCCCGCTAGTCTCAACCCTGTTACATTATTCAACCCTGTCCCGCTAGTCTCAACCCTGTTACAGTATTCAACCCTGTCCCGCTAGTCTCAACCCTGTTACAGTATTCAACCCTGTCCCGCTAGTCTCAACCCTGTTACAGTATTCAACCCTGTCCCGCTAGTCTCAACCCTGTTACAGTATTCAAGCCTGTCCCGCTCGTCTCAACCCTGTTACAGTATTCAACCCTGTCATGCTAGTCTCAACCCTGTTACAGTATTCAAGCCTGTCCCGCTCGTCTCAACCCTGTTACAGTATTCAAGCCTGTCCCGCTCGTCTCAACCCTGTTACAGTATTCAACCCTGTCCCGCTAGTCTCAACCCTGTTACAGTATTCAACCCTGTTACAGTATTCATCCCTGTCCCGCTAGTCTCAACCCTGTTACAGTATTCAAGCCTGTCCCGCTAGTCTCAACCCTGTTACAGTATTCAAGCCTGTCCCGCTAGTCTCAACCCTGTTACAGTATTCAAGCCTGTCCCGCTCGTCTCAACCCTGTTACAGTATTCAAGCCTGTCCCGCTAGTCTCAACCCTGTTACAGTATTCAACCCTGTCCCGCTAGTCTCAACCCTGTTACAGTATTCATCCCTGTCCCGCTCGTCTCAACCCTGTTACAGTATTCAACCCTGTCCCGCTAGTCTCAACCCTGTTACAGTATTCAAGCCTGTCCCGCTCGTCTCAACCCTGTTACAGTATTCAAGCCTGTCCCGCTAGTCTCAACCCTGTTACAGTATTCAAGCCTGTCCCGCTAGTCTCAACCCTGTTACAGTATTCAAGCCTGTCCCGCTCGTCTCAACCCTGTTACAGTATTCAAGCCTGTCCCGCTAGTCTCAACCCTGTTACAGTATTCAACCCTGTCCCGCTAGTCTCAACCCTGTTACAGTATTCATCCCTGTCCCGCTCGTCTCAACCCTGTTACACTATTCATCCCTGTCTCGCTAGTCTCAACCCTGTTACAGTATTCATCCCTGTCCCGCTCGTCTCAACCCTGTTACAGTATTCAATCCTGTCCCGCTAGTCTCAACCCTGTTACAGTATTCAACCCTGTCACGCTAGTCTCAACTCTGTCACGCTAGTCTCAACCCTGTTACAGTATTCAACCCTGTCCCGCTAGTCTCAACCCTGTTACAGTATTCAAGCCTGTCCCGCTCATCTCAACCCTGTCCCGCTAGTCTAAACCCTGTTACAGTATTCAAGCCTGTCCCGCTAGTCTCAACCCTGTTACAGTATTCAAGCCTGTCCCGCTCATCTCAACCCTGTTACAGTATTCAACCCTGTCCCGCTAGTCTCAACCCTGTTACAGTATTCAAGCCTGTCCCGCTCATCTCAACCCTGTTACAGTATTCAACCCTGTCCCGCTAGTCTCAACCCTGTTACAGTATTCAAACCTGTTACAGTATTCAACCCTGTCCCGCTCGTCTCAACCCTGTTACAGTATTCAAGCCTGTTACAGTATTCAACCCTGTCCCGCTAGTCTCAACCCTGTTACAGTATTCAACGCTGTCCCGCTAGTCTCAACCCTGTTACAGTATTCAAACCTGTTACAGTATTCAACCCTGTCCCGCTAGTCTCAACCCTGTTACAGTATTCAACCCTGTTACAGTATTCAACCCTGTCCCGCTAGTCTCAACCCTGTTACAGTATTCAAGCCTGTCCCGCTCATCTCAACCCTGTTACAGTATTCAACCCTGCCCCGCTAGTCTCAACCCTGTTACAGTATTCAAGCCTGTCCCGCTCGTCTCAACCCTGTTACAGTATTCAACCCTGTCCCGCTAGTCTCAACCCTGTTACAGTATTCAACCCTGTTACAGACAACACAGTATTCAACCCTGTCCCGCTCATCTCAACCCTGTTACAGTATTCAAGCCTGTCCCGCTAGTCTCAACCCTGTTACAGTATTCAACCCTGTCATGCTAGTCTCAACCCTGTTACAGTATTCAACCCTGTTACAGTATTCAACCCTGTTACAGTATTCAACCCTGTTACAGTATTCAAGCCTGTCCCGCTAGTCTCAACCCTGTTACAGTATTCAACCCTGTTACAGTATTCAAGCCTGTCCCGCTCGTCTCAACCCTGTTACAGTATTCAACCCTGTCCTGCTAGTCTCAACCCTGTTACAGTATTCAAGCCTGTTACAGTATTCAAGCCTGTTACAGTATTCAACCCTGTCCCGCTAGTCTCAACCCTGTTACAGTATTCAACTCTGACCCGCTAGTCTCAACCCTGTTACAGTATTCAAGCCTGTCCCGCTCATCTCAACCCTGTTACAGTATTCAACCCTGTCCCGCTAGTCTCAACCCTGTTACAGTATTCAACCCTGTCCCGCTAGTCTCAACCCTGTTACAGTATTCAACCCTGTCACGCTAGTCTCAACCCTGTTACAGTATTCAACCCTGTCCCGCTAGTCTCAACCCTGTTACAGTATTCAAGCCTGTCACGCTAGTCTCAACCCTGTTACAGTATTCAACCCTGCCCCGCTAGTCTCAACCCTGTTACAGTATTCAACCCTGTCCCGCTAGTCTCAACCCTGTTACAGTATTCAAGCCTGTCCCGCTAGTCTCAACCCTGTTACAGTATTCAACCCTGTCCCGCTAGTCTCAACCCTGTTACAGTATTCAAGCCTGTCCCGCCGCCTCAACCCTGTTACAGTATTCAACCCTGTTACAGTATTCAAGCCTGTCCCGCTCGTCTCAACCCTGTTACAGTATTCAACCCTGTCCCGCTCGTCTCAACCCTGTTACAGTATTCAACCCTGTTACAGTATTCAAGCCTGTTACAGTATTCAACCCTGTTACAGTATTCAAACCTGTCCCGCTAGTCTCAACCCTGTTACAGTATTCAACCCTGTCCTGCTAGTCTCAACCCTGTTACAGTATTCAACCCTGTTACAGTATTCAACCCTGTCCCGCTCGTCTCAAACCTGTTACAGTATTCAACCCTGTTACAGTATTCAACCCTGTCCCGCTCGTCTCAACCCTGTTACAGTATTCAACCCTGTCCCGCTCGTCTCAACCCTGTTACAGTATTCAACCCTGTTACAATATTCAACTCTGTTACAGTATTCAACCCTGTCCCGCTCATCTCAACTCTGTTACAGTATTCAACCCTGTCCCGCTCGTCTCAACCCTGTTACAGTATTCAAGCCTGTCCCGCTAGTCTCAACCCTGTTACAGTATTCAACCCTGTCCCGCTCGTCTCAACACTGTTACAGTATTCAAGCCTGTCCCGCTAGTCTCAACCCTGTTACAGTATTCAACCCTGTCCCGCTCGTCTCAACCCTGTTACAGTATTCAACCGTTACAGTATTCAACCCTGTTACAGTATTCAAGCCTGTCCCGCTAGTCTCAACCCTGTTACAGTATTCAACCCAGTCCCGCTCATCTCAACCCTGTTACAGTATTCAAGCCTGTCCCGCTAGTCTCAACCCTGTTACAGTATTCAACCCTGTCCCGCTCGTCTCAACCCTGTTACAGTATTCAAGCCTGTCCCGCTAGTCTCAACCCTGTTACAGTATTCAACCCTGTCCCGCTCGTCTCAACCCTGTTACAGTATTTAACCCTGTTACAGTATTCAACCCTGTTACAGTATTCAACTCTGTCCCGCTAGTCTCAACCCTGTTACAGTATTCAAGCCTGTTACAGTATTCAACCCTGTCCCGCTAGTCTCAACCCTGTTACAGTATTCAACCCTGTCACGCTAGTCTCAACCCTGTTACAGTATTCAAACTGTTACAGTATTCAACCCTATTACAGTATTCAACCCTGTTACAGTATTCAACCCTGTTACAGTATTCAACCCTGTCCCGCTCGTCTCAACCCTGTTACAGTATTCAATCCTGTTACAGTATTCAACCCTGTTACAGTATTCAACCCTGTCCCGCTCGTCTCAACCCTGTTACAGTATTCAACCCTGTTACAGTATTCAACCCTGTTACAGTATTCAACCCTGTCCCGCTCGTCTCAACCCTGTTACAGTATTCAACCCTGTTACAGTATTCAAACCTGTTACAATATTCAACCCGGTTACAGTATTCAACCCTGTTACAGTATTCAACCCTGTCCCGCTAGTCTCAACTCTGTTACAGTATTCAAGCCTGTCCCGCTCATCTCAACTCTGTTACAGTATTCAACCCTGTTACAGTATTCAACCCTGTTACAGTATTCAACCCTGTCCCGCTAGTCTCAACTCTGTTACAGTATTCAAGCCTGTCCCGCTCGCATCAACCCTGTTACAGTATTCAACCCTGTCCCGCTAGTCTCAACCCTGTTACAGTATTCAAGCCTGTCCCGCTCGTCTCAACCCTGTTACAGTATTCAAGCCTGTCCCGCTAGTCTCAACCCTGTTACATTATTCAAGCCTGTCCCGCTAGTCTCAACACTGTTACAGTATTCAAGCCTGTCCCGCTCGTCTCAACCCTGTTACAGTATTCAAGCCTGTCCCGCTAGTCTCAACCCTGTTACAGTATTCAACCCTGTCCCGCTAGTCTCAACCCTGTTACAGTATTCATCCCTGTCCCGCTCGTCTCAACCCTGTTACACTATTCATCCCTGTCTCGCTAGTCTCAACCCTGTTACAGTATTCATCCCTGTCCCGCTCGTCTCAACCCTGTTACAGTATTCAATCCTGTCCCGCTAGTCTCAACCCTGTTACAGTATTCAACCCTGTCACGCTAGTCTCAACCCTGTCACGCTAGTCTCAACCCTGTTACAGTATTCAACCCTGTCCCGCTAGTCTCAACCCTGTTACAGTATTCAAGCCTGTCCCGCTCATCTCAACCCTGTCCCGCTAGTCTAAACCCTGTTACAGTATTCAAGCCTGTCCCGCTAGTCTCAACCCTGTTACAGTATTCAAGCCTGTCCCGCTCATCTCAACCCTGTTACAGTATTCAACCCTGTCCCGCTAGTCTCAACCCTGTTACAGTATTCAAGCCTGTCCCGCTCATCTCAACCCTGTTACAGTATTCAACCCTGTCCCGCTAGTCTCAACCCTGTTACAGTATTCAAACCTGTTACAGTATTCAACCCTGTCCCGCTCGTCTCAACCCTGTTACAGTATTCAACCCTGTCCCGCTAGTCTCAACCCTGTTACAGTATTCAAGCCTGTCCCGCTCATCTCAACCCTGTTACAGTATTCAACCCTGCCCCGCTAGTCTCAACCCTGTTACAGTATTCAACCCTGTTACAGTATTCAAGCCTGTCCCGCTCGTCTCAACCCTGTTACAGTATTCAACCCTGTCCCGCTAGTCTCAACCCTGTTACAGTATTCAACCCTGTTACAGACAACACAGTATTCAACTCTGTCCCGCTCATCTCAACCCTGTTACAGTATTCAAGCCTGTCCCGCTAGTCTCAACCCTGTTACAGTATTCAACCCTGTCATGCTAGTCTCAACCCTGTTACAGTATTCAACCCTGTTACAGTATTCAACCCTGTTACAGTATTCAACCCTGTTACAGTATTCAACCCTGTCCCGCTCGTCTCAACCCTGTTACAGTATTCAATCCTGTCCCGCTAGTCTCAACCCTGTTACAGTATTCAACCCTGTTACAGTATTCAAGCCTGTCCCGCTAGTCTCAACCCTGTTACAGTATTCAACCCTGTTACAGTATTCAAGCCTGTCCCGCTCGTCTCAACCCTGTTACAGTATTCAACCCTGTCCTGCTAGTCTCAACCCTGTTACAGTATTCAAGCCTGTTACAGTATTCAAGCCTGTTACAGTATTCAACCCTGTCCCGCTAGTCTCAACCCTGTTACAGTATTCAACTCTGACCCGCTAGTCTCAACCCTGTTACAGTATTCAAGCCTGTCCCGCTCATCTCAACCCTGTTACAGTATTCAACCCTGTCCCGCTAGTTTCAACCCTGTCCCGCTAGTCTCAACCCTGTTACATTATTCAACCCTGTCACGCTAGTATCAACCCTGTTACAGTATTCAACCCTATCCCGCTAGTCTCAACCCTGTTACAGTATTCAAGCCTGTCACGCTAGTCTCAACCCTGTTACAGTATTCAACCCTGTCCCGCTAGTCTCAACCCTGTTACAGTATTCAACCCTGTCCCGCTAGTCTCAACCCTGTTACAGTATTCAAGCCTGTCCCGCTAGTCTCAACCCTGTTACAGTATTCAACCCTGTCCCGCTAGTCTCAACCCTGTTACAGTATTCAAGCCTGTCCCGCTCGCCTCAACCCTGTTACAGTATTCAACCCTGTTACAGTATTCAAGCCTGTCCCGCTCGTCTCAACCCTGTTACAGTATTCAACCCTGTCCCGCTCGTCTCAACCCTGTTACAGTATTCAACCCTGTTACAGTATTCAAGCCTGTTACAGTATTCAACCCTGTTACAGTATTCAAACCTGTCCCGCTAGTCTCAACCCTGTTACAGTATTCAACCCTGTCCCGCTAGTCTCAACCCTGTTACAGTATTCAACCCTGTTACAGTATTCAACACTGTCCCGCTCGTCTCAAACCTGTTACAGTATTCAACCCTGTTACAGTATTCAACCCTGTCCCGCTCGTCTCAACCCTGTTACAGTATTCAACCCTGTCCCGCTCGTCTCAACCCTGTTACAGTATTCAACCCTGTTACAATATTCAACTCTGTTACAGTATTCAACCCTGTCCCGCTCATCTCAACTCTGTTACAGTATTCAACCCTGTCCCGCTCGTCTCAACCCTGTTACAGTATTCAAGCCTGTCCCGCTAGTCTCAACCCTGTTACAGTATTCAACCCTGTCCCGCTCGTCTCAACACTGTTACAGTATTCAAGCCTGTCCCGCTAGTCTCAACCCTGTTACAGTATTCAACCCTGTCCCGCTCGTCTCAACCCTGTTACAGTATTCAACCCTGTTACAGTATTCAACCCTGTTACAGTATTCAAGCCTGTCCCGCTAGTCTCAACCCTGTTACAGTATTCAACCCAGTCCCGCTCATCTCAACCCTGTTACAGTATTCAAGCCTGTCCCGCTAGTCTCAACCCTGTTACAGTATTCAACCCTGTCCCGCTCGTCTCAACCCTGTTACAGTATTCAAGCCTGTCCCGCTAGTCTCAACCCTGTTACAGTATTCAACCCTGTCCCGCTCGTCTCAACCCTGTTACAGTATTCAACCCTGTTACAGTATTCAACCCTGTTACAGTATTCAACCCTGTCCCGCTAGTCTCAACCCTGTTACAGTATTCAAGCCTGTTACAGTATTCAACCCTGTCCCGCTAGTCTCAACCCTGTTACAGTATTCAACCCTGTCACGCTAGTCTCAACCCTGTTACAGTATTCAACCCTGTTACAGTATTCAACCCTATTACAGTATTCAACCCTGTTACAGTATTCAACCCTGTTACAGTATTCAACCCTGTCCCGCTCGTCTCAACCCTGTTACAGTATTCAACCCTGTTACAGTATTCAACCCTGTTACAGTATTCAACCCTGTCCCGCTCGTCTCAACCCTGTTACAGTATTCAACCCTGTTACAGTATTCAACCCTGTTACAGTATTCAACCCTGTCCCGCTCGTCTCAACCCTGTTACAGTATTCAACCCTGTTACAGTATTCAACCCTGTTACAATATTCAACCCGGTTACAGTATTCAACCCTGTTACAGTATTCAACCCTGTCCCGCTAGTCTCAACTCTGTTACAGTACTCAAGCCTGTCCCGCTCATCTCAACTCTGTTACAGTATTCAACCCTGTTACAGTATTCAACCCTGTTACAGTATTCAACCCTGTCCCGCTAGTCTCAACTCTGTTACAGTATTCAAGCCTGTCCCGCTCGCCTCAACCCTGTTACAGTATTCAACCCTGTTACAGTATTCAAGCCTGTCCCGCTCGTCTCAACCCTGTTACAGTATTCAACACTGTCCCGCTCGTCTCAACCCTGTTACAGTATTCAACCCTGTTACAGTATTCAACCCTGACCCGCTCGTCTCAAACCTGTTACAGTATTCAACCCTGTTACAGTATTCAACCCTGTCCCGCTCGTCTCAACCCTGTTACAGTATTCAACCCTGTCCCGCTCGTCTCAACCCTGTTACAGTATTCAACCCTGTTACAATATTCAACCCTGTTACAGTATTCAACCCTGTTACAGTATTCAACCCAGTCCCGCTCGTCTCAACCCTGTTACAGTATTCAACCCTGTTACAGTATTCAACCCTGTCCCGCTAGTCTCAACCCTGTTACAGTATTCAACCCTGTTACAGTATTCAACCCTGTTACAGTATTCAACCCTGTCCCGCTAGTCTCAACCCTGTTACAGTATTCAACCCTGTTACAGTATTCAGCCCTGTCCCGCTAGTCTCAACCCTGTCCCGCTCATCTCAACCCTGTTACAGTATTCAACCCTGTCCCGCTAGTCTCAACCCTGTTACAGTATTCAATCTGTTACAGTATTCAACCCTGTTACAGTATTCAACCCTGTTACAGTATTCAGCCCTGTCCCGCTCGTCTCAACACTGTCCCGCTAGTCTCAACCCTGTTACAGTATTCAATCCTGTCCCGCTCGTCTCAACCCTGTCCCGCTCATCTCAACCCTGTTACAGTATTCAACCCTGTCCCGCTAGTCTCAACCCTGTTACAGTATTCAATCTGTTACAGTATTCAACCCTGTTACAGTATTCAACCCTGTTACAGTATTCAGCCCTGTCCCGCTCGTCTCAACCCTGTCCCGCTAGTCTCAACCCTGTTACAGTATTCAACCCTGTCCCGCTAGTCTCAACCCTGTTACAGTATTCAACCCTGTCACGCTAGTCTCAACCCTGTTACAGTATTCAACCCTGTTACAGTATTCAACCCTATTACAGTATTCAACCCTGTTACAGTATTCAACCCTGTTACAGTATTCAACCCTGTCCCGCTCGTCTCAACCCTGTTACAGTATTCAATCCTGTTACAGTATTCAACCCTGTTACAGTATTCAACCCTGTCCCGCTCGTCTCAACCCTGTTACAGTATTCAACCCTGTTACAGTATTCAACCCTGTTACAGTATTCAACCCTGTCCCGCTCGTCTCAACCCTGTTACAGTATTCAACCCTGTTACAGTATTCAAACCTGTTACAATATTCAACCCGGTTACAGTATTCAACCCTGTTACAGTATTCAACCCTGTCCCGCTAGTCTCAACTCTGTTACAGTATTCAAGCCTGTCCCGCTCATCTCAACTCTGTTACAGTATTCAACCCTGTTACAGTATTCAACCCTGTTACAGTATTCAACCCTGTCCCGCTAGTCTCAACTCTGTTACAGTATTCAAGCCTGTCCCGCTCGCATCAACCCTGTTACAGTATTCAACCCTGTCCCGCTAGTCTCAACCCTGTTACAGTATTCAAGCCTGTCCCGCTCGTCTCAACCCTGTTACAGTATTCAAGCCTGTCCCGCTAGTCTCAACCCTGTTACATTATTCAAGCCTGTCCCGCTAGTCTCAACACTGTTACAGTATTCAAGCCTGTCCCGCTCGTCTCAACCCTGTTACAGTATTCAAGCCTGTCCCGCTAGTCTCAACCCTGTTACAGTATTCAACCCTGTCCCGCTAGTCTCAACCCTGTTACAGTATTCATCCCTGTCCCGCTCGTCTCAACCCTGTTACACTATTCATCCCTGTCTCGCTAGTCTCAACCCTGTTACAGTATTCATCCCTGTCCCGCTCGTCTCAACCCTGTTACAGTATTCAATCCTGTCCCGCTAGTCTCAACCCTGTTACAGTATTCAACCCTGTCACGCTAGTCTCAACCCTGTCACGCTAGTCTCAACCCTGTTACAGTATTCAACCCTGTCCCGCTAGTCTCAACCCTGTTACAGTATTCAAGCCTGTCCCGCTCATCTCAACCCTGTCCCGCTAGTCTAAACCCTGTTACAGTATTCAAGCCTGTCCCGCTAGTCTCAACCCTGTTACAGTATTCAAGCCTGTCCCGCTCATCTCAACCCTGTTACAGTATTCAACCCTGTCCCGCTAGTCTCAACCCTGTTACAGTATTCAAGCCTGTCCCGCTCATCTCAACCCTGTTACAGTATTCAAACCTGTTACAGTATTCAACCCTGTCCCGCTCGTCTCAACCCTGTTACAGTATTCAACCCTGTCCCGCTAGTCTCAACCCTGTTACAGTATTCAAGCCTGTCCCGCTCATCTCAACCCTGTTACAGTATTCAACCCTGCCCCGCTAGTCTCAACCCTGTTACAGTATTCAACCCTGTTACAGTATTCAAGCCTGTCCCGCTCGTCTCAACCCTGTTACAGTATTCAACCCTGTCCCGCTAGTCTCAACCCTGTTACAGTATTCAACCCTGTTACAGACAACACAGTATTCAACCCTGTCCCGCTCATCTCAACCCTGTTACAGTATTCAAGCCTGTCCCGCTAGTCTCAACCCTGTTACAGTATTCATCCCTGTCATGCTAGTCTCAACCCTGTTACAGTATTCAACCCTGTTACAGTATTCAACCCTGTTACAGTATTCAACCCTGTTACAGTATTCAACCCTGTCCCGCTCGTCTCAACCCTGTTACAGTATTCAATCCTGTCCCGCTAGTCTCAACCCTGTTACAGTATTCAACCCTGTTACAGTATTCAAGCCTGTCCCGCTAGTCTCAACCCTGTTACAGTATTCAACCCTGTTACAGTATTCAAGCCTGTCCCGCTCGTCTCAACCCTGTTACAGTATTCAACCCTGTCCTGCTAGTCTCAACCCTGTTACAGTATTCAAGCCTGTTACAGTATTCAAGCCTGTTACAGTATTCAACCCTGTCCCGCTAGTCTCAACCCTGTTACAGTATTCAACTCTGACCCGCTAGTCTCAACCCTGTTACAGTATTCAAGCCTGTCCCGCTCATCTCAACCCTGTTACAGTATTCAACCCTGTCCCGCTAGTCTCAACCCTGTTACAGTATTCAACCCTGTCCCGCTAGTCTCAACCCTGTTACATTATTCAACCCTGTCACGCTAGTATCAACCCTGTTACAGTATTCAACCCTATCCCGCTAGTCTCAACCCTGTTACAGTATTCAAGCCTGTCACGCTAGTCTCAACCCTGTTACAGTATTCAACCCTGTCCCGCTAGTCTCAACCCTGTTACAGTATTCAACCCTGTCCCGCTAGTCTCAACCCTGTTACAGTATTCAAGCCTGTCCCGCTAGTCTCAACCCTGTTACAGTATTCAACCCTGTCCCGCTAGTCTCAACCCTGTTACAGTATTCAAGCCTGTCCCGCTCGCCTCAACCCTGTTACAGTATTCAACCCTGTTACAGTATTCAAGCCTGTCCCGCTCGTCTCAACCCTGTTACAGTATTCAACCCTGTCCCGCTCGTCTCAACCCTGTTACAGTATTCAACCCTGTTACAGTATTCAACCCTGTTACAGTATTCAACCCTGTTACAGTATTCAAACCTGTCCCGCTAGTCTCAACCCTGTTACAGTATTCAACCCTGTCCCGCTAGTCTCAACCCTGTTACAGTATTCAACCCTGTTACAGTATTCAACACTGTCCCGCTCGTCTCAAACCTGTTACAGTATTCAACCCTGTTACAGTATTCAACCCTGTCCCGCTCGTCTCAACCCTGTTACAGTATTCAACCCTGTCCCGCTCGTCTCAACCCTGTTACAGTATTCAACCCTGTTACAATATTCAACTCTGTTACAGTATTCAACCCTGTCCCGCTCATCTCAACTCTGTTACAGTATTCAACCCTGTCCCGCTCGTCTCAACCCTGTTACAGTATTCAAGCCTGTCCCGCTAGTCTCAACCCTGTTACAGTATTCAACCCTGTCCCGCTCGTCTCAACACTGTTACAGTATTCAAGCCTGTCCCGCTAGTCTCAACCCTGTTACAGTATTCAACCCTGTCCCGCTCGTCTCAACCCTGTTACGCTCGTCTCAACCCTGTTACAGTATTCAACCCTGTTACAGTATTCAACCCTGTTACAGTATTCAAGCCTGTCCCGCTAGTCTCAACCCTGTTACAGTATTCAACCCAGTCCCGCTCATCTCAACCCTGTTACAGTATTCAAGCCTGTCCCGCTAGTCTCAACCCTGTTACAGTATTCAACCCTGTCCCGCTCGTCTCAACCCTGTTACAGTATTCAAGCCTGTCCCGCTAGTCTCAACCCTGTTACAGTATTCAACCCTGTCCCGCTCGTCTCAACCCTGTTACAGTATTCAACCCTGTTACAGTATTCAACCCTGTTACAGTATTCAACCCTGTCCCGCTAGTCTCAACCCTGTTACAGTATTCAAGCCTGTTACAGTATTCAACCCTGTCCCGCTAGTCTCAACCCTGTTACAGTATTCAACCCTGTCACGCTAGTCTCAACCCTGTTACAGTATTCAACCCTGTTACAGTATTCAACCCTATTACAGTATTCAACCCTGTTACAGTATTCAACCCTGTTACAGTATTCAACCCTGTCCCGCTCGTCTCAACCCTGTTACA
This sequence comes from Oncorhynchus masou masou, assembly GCF_036934945.1. NCBI lineage: Eukaryota > Metazoa > Chordata > Actinopteri > Salmoniformes > Salmonidae > Oncorhynchus > Oncorhynchus masou. Next base: position 44,223,764 of record NC_088227.1, on the reverse strand, counting down.
GTATTCAACCCTGTTACAGTATTCAACCCTGTTACAGTATTCAACCCTGTCCCGCTCGTCTCAACCCTGTTACAGTATTCAACCCTGTTACAGTATTCAACCCTGTCCCGCTCGTCTCAACCCTGTTACAGTATTCAACCCTGTTACAGTATTCAACCCTGTTACAATATTCAACCCGGTTACAGTATTCAACCCTGTTACAGTATTCAACCCTGTCCCGCTAGTCTCAACTCTGTTACAGTACTCAAGCCTGTCCCGCTCATCTCAACTCTGTTACAGTATTCAACCCTGTTACAGTATTCAACCCTGTTACAGTATTCAAGCCTGTCCCGCTCGCCTCAACCCTGTTACAGTATTCAACCCTGTTACAGTATTCAAGCCTGTCCCGCTCGTCTCAACCCTGTTACAGTATTCAACACTGTCCCGCTCGTCTCAACCCTGTTACAGTATTCAACCCTGTTACAGTATTCAACCCTGTCCCGCTTCGTCTCAAACCTGTTACAGTATTCAACCCTGTTACAGTATTCAACCCTGTCCCGCTCGTCTCAACCCTGTTACAGTATTCAACCCTGTCCCGCTCGTCTCAACCCTGTTACAGTATTCAACCCTGTTACAATATTCAACCCTGTTACAGTATTCAACCCTGTTACAGTATTCAACCCAGTCCCGCTCGTCTCAACCCTGTTACAGTATTCAACCCTGTTACAGTATTCAACCCTGTCCCGCTAGTCTCAACCCTGTTACAGTATTCAACCCTGTTACAGTATTCAACCCTGTCCCGCTAGTCTCAACCCTGTTACAGTATTCAACCCTGTTACAGTATTCAGCCCTGTCCCGCTAGTCTCAACCCTGTCCCGCTCATCTCAACCCTGTTACAGTATTCAACCCTGTCCCGCTAGTCTCAACCCTGTTACAGTATTCAATCTGTTACAGTATTCAACCCTGTTACAGTATTCAACCCTGTTACAGTATTCAGCCCTGTCCCGCTCGTCTCAACCCTGTCCCGCTAGTCTCAACCCTGTTACAGTATTCAATCCTGTCCCGCTCGTCTCAACCCTGTCCCGCTCATCTCAACCCTGTTACAGTATTCAACCCTGTCCCGCTAGTCTCAACCCTGTTACAGTATTCAATCTGTTACAGTATTCAACCCTGTTACAGTATTCAACCCTGTTACAGTATTCAGCCCTGTCCCGCTCGTCTCAACCCTGTCCCGCTAGTCTCAACCCTGTTACAGTATTCAACCCTGTCCCGCTCGTCTCAACCCTGTTACAGTATTCAACCCTGTCCCGCTAGTCTCAACCCTGTTACAGTATTCAACCCAGTCCCGCTAGTCTCAACCCTGTTACAGTATTCAACCCTGTTACAGTATTCAACCCTGTTACAGTATTCAACCCAGTCCCGCTCGTCTCAACCCTGTTACAGTATTCAACCCTGTCCCGCTCGTCTCAACCCTGTTACAGTATTCAACCCTGTTACAGTATTCAACCCTGTTACAGTATTCAACCCTGTTACAGTATTCAACCCTGTCCCGCTCGTCTCAACCCTGTTACAGTATTCAACCCTGTCCCGCTCGTCTCAACCCTGTTACAGTATTCAACCCTGTTACAGTATTCAACCCTGTTACAGTATTCAATCCTGTCCCGCTAGTCTCAACCCTGTTACAGTATTCAAGCCTGTTACAGTATTCAACCCTGTCCCGCTAGTCTCAACCCTGTTACAGTATTCAACCCTGTCACGCTAGTCTCAACCCTGTTACAGTATTCAACCCTGTTACAGTATTCAAACCTATTACAGTATTCAACCCTGTTACAGTATTCAACCCTGTTACAGTATTCAACCCTGTCCCGCTCGTCTCAACACTGTTACAGTATTCAATCCTGTTACAGTATTCAACCCTGTTACAGTATTCAACCCTGTCCCGCTCGTCTCAACCCTGTTACAGTATTCAACCCTGTTACAGTATTCAACCCTGTTACAGTATTCAACCCTGTCCCGCTCGTCTCAACCCTGTTACAGTATTCAACCCTGTTACAGTATTCAACCCTGTTACAATATTCAACCCGGTTACAGTATTCAACCCTGTTACAGTATTCAACCCTGTCCCGCTAGTCTCAACTCTGTTACAGTACTCAAGCCTGTCCCGCTCATCTCAACTCTGTTACAGTATTCAACCCTGTTACAGTATTCAACCCTGTTACAGTATTCAACCCTGTCCCGCTAGTCTCAACTCTGTTACAGTATTCAAGCCTGTCCCGCTCGCCTCAACCCTGTTACAGTATTCAACCCTGTTACAGTATTCAAGCCTGTCCCGCTCGTCTCAACCCTGTTACAGTATTCAACACTGTCCCGCTCGTCTCAACCCTGTTACAGTATTCAATCCTGTCCCGCTAGTCTCAACCCTGTTACAGTATTCAAACCTGTTACAGTATTCAACCCTGTCCCGCTAGTCTCAACCCTGTTACAGTATTCAACCCTGTCACGCTAGTCTCAACCCTGTTACAGTATTCAACCCTGTTACAGTATTCAACCCTATTACAGTATTCAACCCTGTTACAGTATTCAACCCTGTTACAGTATTTAACCCTGTCCCGCTCGTCTCAACACTGTTACAGTATTCAATCCTGTTACAGTATTCAACCCTGTTACAGTATTCAACCCTGTCCCGCTCGTCTCAACCCTGTTACAGTATTCAACCCTGTTACAGTATTCAACCCTGTTACAGTATTCAACCCTGTCCCGCTCATCTCAACCCTGTTACAGTATTCAACCCTGTTACAGTATTCAACCCTGTTACAATATTCAACCCGGTTACAGTATTCAACCCTGTTACAGTATTCAACCCTGTCCCGCTAGTCTCAACTCTGTTACAGTACTCAAGCCTGTCCCGCTCATCTCAACTCTGTTACAGTATTCAACCCTGTTACAGTATTCAACCCTGTTACAGTATTCAACCCTGTCCCGCTAGTCTCAACTCTGTTACAGTATTCAAGCCTGTCCCGCTCGCCTCAACCCTGTTACAGTATTCAACCCTGTTACAGTATTCAAGCCTGTCCCGCTCGTCTCAACCCTGTTACAGTATTCAACACTGTCCCGCTCGTCTCAACCCTGTTACAGTATTCAACCCTGTTACAGTATTCAACCCTGTCCCGCTCGTCTCAAACCTGTTACAGTATTCAACCCTGTTACAGTATTCAACCCTGTCCCGCTCGTCTCAACCCTGTTACAGTATTCAACCCTGTCCCGCTCGTCTCAACCCTGTTACAGTATTCAACCCTGTTACAATATTCAACCCTGTTACAGTATTCAACCCTGTTACAGTATTCAAACCTGTTACAGTATTCAACCCTGTTACAGTATTCAACCCAGTCCCGCTCGTCTCAACCCTGTTACAGTATTCAACCCTGTTACAGTATTCAACCCTGTCCCGCTAGTCTCAACCCTGTTACAGTATTCAACCCTGTTACAGTATTCAACCCTGTTACAGTATTCAACCCTGTCCCGCTAGTCTCAACCCTGTTACAGTATTCAACCCTGTTACAGTATTCAGCCCTGTCCCGCTAGTCTCAACCCTGTCCCGCTCATCTCAACCCTGTTACAGTATTCAACCCTGTCCCGCTAGTCTCAACCCTGTTACAGTATTCAATCTGTTACAGTATTCAACCCTGTTACAGTATTCAACCCTGTTACAGTATTCAGCCCTGTCCCGCTCGTCTCAACCCTGTCCCGCTAGTCTCAACCCTGTTACAGTATTCAACCCTGTCCCGCTCGTCTCAACCCTGTTACAGTATTCAACCCTGTCCCGCTAGTCTCAACCCTGTTACAGTATTCAACCCAGTCCCGCTAGTCTCAACCCTGTTACAGTATTCAACCCTGTTACAGTATTCAACCCTGTTACAGTATTCAACCCAGTCCCGCTCGTCTCAACCCTGTTACAGTATTCAACCCTGTCCCGCTAGTCTCAACCCTGTTACAGTATTCAACTCTGTTACAGTATTCAACCCTGTTACAGTATTCAACCCTGTTACAGTATTCAACCCTGTCCCGCTAGTCTCAACCCTGTTACAGTATTCAACCCTGTTACAGTATTCAGCCCTGTCCCGCTAGTCTCAACCCTGTCCCGCTCATCTCAACCCTGTTACAGTATTCAACTCTGTCCCGCTAGTCTCAACCCTGTTACAGTATTCAATCTGTTACAGTATTCAACCCTGTTACAGTATTCAACCCTGTTACAGTATTCAGCCCTGTCCCGCTCGTCTCAACCCTGTCCCGCTAGTCTCAACCCTGTTACAGTATTCAACCCTGTCCCGCTCGTCTCAACCCTGTTACAGTATTCAACCCTGTCCCGCTAGTCTCAACCCTGTTACAGTATTCAACCCAGTCCCGCTCGTCTCAACCCTGTTACAGTATTCAACCCTGTTACAGTATTCAACCCTGTTACAGTATTCAACCCAGTCCCGCTCGTCTCAACCCTGTTACAGTATTCAACCCTGTCCCGCTCGTCTCAACCCTGTTACAGTATTCAACCCTGTTACAGTATTCAACCCTGTTACAGTATTCAACCCTGTTACAGTATTCAATCCTGTCCCGCTCGTCTCAACCCTGTTACAGTATTCAACCCTGTTACAGTATTCAACCCTGTTACAGTATTCAACCCGGTTACAGTATTCAACCCTGTTACAGTATTCAACCCTGTCCCGCTAGTCTCAACTCTGTTACAGTATTCAAGCCTGTCCCGCTCATCTCAACTCTGTTACAGTATTCAACCCTGTTACAGTATTCAACCCTGTTACAGTATTCAACCCTGTCCCGCTAGTCTCAACTCTGTTACAGTATTCAAGCCTGTCCCGCTCGCCTCAACCCTGTTACAGTATTCAACCCTGTTACAGTATTCAAGCCTGTCCCGCTCGTCTCAACCCTGTTACAGTATTCAACACTGTCCCGCTCGTCTCAACCCTGTTACAGTATTCAACCCTGTTACAGTATTCAACCCTGTCCCGCTCGTCTCAAACCTGTTACAGTATTCAACCCTGTTACAGTATTCAACCCTGTCCCGCTCGTCTCAACCCTGTTACAGTATTCAACCCTGTCCCGCTCGTCTCAACCCTGTTACAGTATTCAACCCTGTTACAATATTCAACCCTGTTACAGTATTCAAACCTGTTACAGTATTCAACCCTGTTACAGTATTCAACCCTGTTACAGTATTCAACCCAGTCCCGCTCGTCTCAACCCTGTTACAGTATTCAACCCTGTTACAGTATTCAACCCTGTCCCGCTAGTCTCAACCCTGTTACAGTATTCAACCCTGTTACAGTATTCAACCCTGTTACAGTATTCAACCCTGTCCCGCTAGTCTCAACCCTGTTACAGTATTCAACCCTGTTACAGTATTCAGCCCTGTCCCGCTAGTGTCAACCCTGTCCCGCTCATCTCAACCCTGTTACAGTATTCAACCCTGTCCCGCTAGTCTCAACCCTGTTACAGTATTCAACCCTGTCCCGCTAGTCTCAACCCTGTTACAGTATTCAATCTGTTACAGTATTCAACCCTGTTACAGTATTCAACCCTGTTACAGTATTCAGCCCTGTCCCGCTCGTCTCAACCCTGTCCCGCTAGTCTCAACCCTGTTACAGTATTCAACCCTGTCCCGCTCGTCTCAACCCTGTTACAGTATTCAACCCTGTCCCGCTAGTCTCAACCCTGTTACAGTATTCAACCCAGTCCCGCTAGTCTCAACCCTGTTACAGTATTCAACCCTGTTACAGTATTCAACCCTGTTACAGTATTCAACCCAGTCCCGCTCGTCTCAACCCTGTTACAGTATTCAACCCTGTCCCGCTAGTCTCAACCCTGTTACAGTATTCAACTCTGTTACAGTATTCAACCCTGTTACAGTATTCAACCCTGTTACAGTATTCAACCCTGTCCCGCTAGTCTCAACCCTGTTACAGTATTCAACCCTGTTACAGTATTCAGCCCTGTCCCGCTAGTCTCAACCCTGTCCCGCTCATCTCAACCCTGTTACAGTATTCAACCCTGTCCCGCTAGTCTCAACCCTGTTACAGTATTCAATCTGTTACAGTATTCAACCCTGTTACAGTATTCAACCCTGTTACAGTATTCAGCCCTGTCCCGCTCGTCTCAACCCTGTCCCGCTCATCTCAACCCTGTTACAGTATTCAACCCTGTCCCGCTAGTCTCAACCCTGTTACAGTATTCAATCTGTTACAGTATTCAACCCTGTTACAGTATTCAACCCTGTTACAGTATTCAAGCCTGTCCCGCTCATCTCAACCCTGTTACAGTATTCAACCCTGTCCCGCTAGTCTCAACCCTGTTACAGTATTCAACCCTGTCCCGCTCGTCTCAACCCTGTTACAGTATTCAACCCTGTCCCGCTAGTCTCAACCCTGTTACAGTATTCAACCCAGTCCCGCTAGTCTCAACCCTGTTACAGTATTCATCCCTGTTACAGTATTCAACCCTGTTACAGTATTCAACCCAGTCCCGCTCGTCTCAACCCTGTCCCGCTAGTCTCAACCCTGTTACAGTATTCAATCTGTTACAGTATTCAACCCTGTTACAGTATTCAACCCTGTTACAGTATTCAGCCCTGTCCCGCTCGTCTCAACCCTGTCCCGCTAGTCTCAACCCTGTTACAGTATTCAACCCTGTCCCGCTCGTCTCAACCCTGTTACAGTATTCAACCCTGTCCCGCTAGTCTCAACCCTGTTACAGTATTCAACCCAGTCCCGCTAGTCTCAACCCTGTTACAGTATTCAACCCTGTTACAGTATTCAACCCTGTTACAGTATTCAACCCAGTCCCGCTCGTCTCAACCCTGTTACAGTATTCAACCCTGTCCCGCTCGTCTCAACCCTGTTACAGTATTCAACCCTGTTACAGTATTCAACCCTGTTACAGTATTCAACCCTGTTACAGTATTCAACCCTGTCCCGCTCGTCTCAACCCTGTTACAGTATTCAACCCTGTCCCGCTCGTCTCAACCCTGTTACAGTATTCAACCCTGTTACAGTATTCAACCCTGTTACAGTATTCAATCCTGTCCCGCTAGTCTCAACCCTGTTACAGTATTCAAGCCTGTTACAGTATTCAACCCTGTCCCGCTAGTCTCAACCCTGTTACAGTATTCAACCCTGTCACGCTAGTCTCAACCCTGTTACAGTATTCAACCCTGTTACAGTATTCAACCCTATTACAGTATTCAACCCTGTTACAGTATTCAACCCTGTTACAGTATTCAACCCTGTCCCGCTCGTCTCAACACTGTTACAGTATTCCATCCTGTTACAGTATTCAACCCTGTTACAGTATTCAACCCTGTCCCGCTCGTCTCAACCCTGTTACAGTATTCAACCCTGTTACAGTATTCAACCCTGTTACAGTATTCAACCCTGTCCCGCTCGTCTCAACCCTGTTACAGTATTCAACCCTGTTACAGTATTCAACCCTGTTACAATATTCAACCCGGTTACAGTATTCAACCCTGTTACAGTATTCAACCCTGTCCCGCTAGTCTCAACTCTGTTACAGTACTCAAGCCTGTCCCGCTCATCTCAACTCTGTTACAGTATTCAACCCTGTTACAGTATTCAACCCTGTTACAGTATTCAACCCTGTCCCGCTAGTCTCAACTCTGTTACAGTATTCAAGCCTGTCCCGCTCGCCTCAACCCTGTTACAGTATTCAACCCTGTTACAGTATTCAAGCCTGTCCCGCTCGTCTCAACCCTGTTACAGTATTCAACACTGTCCCGCTCGTCTCAACCCTGTTACAGTATTCAACCCTGTCCCGCTAGTCTCAACCCTGTTACAGTATTCAAACCTGTTACAGTATTCAACCCTGTCCCGCTAGTCTCAACCCTGTTACAGTATTCAACCCTGTCACGCTAGTCTCAACCCTGTTACAGTATTCAACCCTGTTACAGTATTCAACCCTATTACAGTATTCAACCCTGTTACAGTATTCAACCCTGTTACAGTATTTAACCCTGTCCCGCTCGTCTCAACACTGTTACAGTATTCAATCCTGTTACAGTATTCAACCCTGTTACAGTATTCAACCCTGTCCCGCTCGTCTCAACCCTGTTACAGTATTCAACCCTGTTACAGTATTCAACCCTGTTACAGTATTCAACCCTGTCCCGCTCGTCTCAACCCTGTTACAGTATTCAACCCTGTTACAGTATTCAACCCTGTTACAATATTCAACCCGGTTACAGTATTCAACCCTGTTACAGTATTCAACCCTGTCCCGCTAGTCTCAACTCTGTTACAGTACTCAAGCCTGTCCCGCTCATCTCAACTCTGTTACAGTATTCAACCCTGTTACAGTATTCAACCCTGTTACAGTATTCAACCCTGTCCCGCTAGTCTCAACTCTGTTACAGTATTCAAGCCTGTCCCGCTCGCCTCAACCCTGTTACAGTATTCAACCCTGTTACAGTATTCAAGCCTGTCCCGCTCGTCTCAACCCTGTTACAGTATTCAACACTGTCCCGCTCGTCTCAACCCTGTTACAGTATTCAACCCTGTTACAGTATTCACCCCTGTCCCGCTCGTCTCAAACCTGTTACAGTATTCAACCCTGTTACAGTATTCAACCCTGTCCCGCTCGTCTCAACACTGTTACAGTATTCAACCCTGTCCCGCTCGTCTCAACCCTGTTACAGTATTCAACCCTGTTACAATATTCAACCCTGTTACAGTATTCAACCCTGTTACAGTATTCAACCCTGTTACAGTATTCAACCCTGTTACAGTATTCAACCCAGTCCCGCTCGTCTCAACCCTGTTACAGTATTCAACCCTGTTACAGTATTCAACCCTGTCCCGCTAGTCTCAACCCTGTTACAGTATTCAACCCTGTTACAGTATTCAACCCTGTTACAGTATTCAACCCTGTCCCGCTAGTCTCAACCCTGTTACAGTATTCAACCCTGTTACAGTATTCAGCCCTGTCCCGCTAGTCTCAACCCTGTCCCGCTCATCTCAACCCTGTTACAGTATTCAACCCTGTCCCGCTAGTCTCAACCCTGTTACAGTATTCAATCTGTTACAGTATTCAACCCTGTTACAGTATTCAACCCTGTTACAGTATTCAGCCCTGTCCCGCTCGTCTCAACCCTGTCCCGCTAGTCTCAACCCTGTTACAGTATTCAACCCTGTCCCGCTCGTCTCAACCCTGTTACAGTATTCAACCCTGTCCCGCTAGTCTCAACCCTGTTACAGTATTCAACCCAGTCCCGCTAGTCTCAACCCTGTTACAGTATTCAACCCTGTTACAGTATTCAACCCTGTTACAGTATTCAACCCAGTCCCGCTCGTCTCAACCCTGTTACAGTATTCAACCCTGTCCCGCTAGTCTCAACCCTGTTACAGTATTCAACTCTGTTACAGTATTCAACCCTGTTACAGTATTCAACCCTGTTACAGTATTCAACCCTGTCCCGCTAGTCTCAACCCTGTTACAGTATTCAACTCTGTTACAGTATTCAGCCCTGTCCCGCTAGTCTCAACCCTGTCCCGCTCATCTCAACCCTGTTACAGTATTCAACCCTGTCCCGCTAGTCTCAACCCTGTTACAGTATTCAATCTGTTACAGTATTCAACCCTGTTACAGTATTCAACCCTGTTACAGTATTCAGCCCTGTCCCGCTCGTCTCAACCCTGTCCCGCTAGTCTCAACCCTGTTACAGTATTCAACCCTGTCCCGCTCGTCTCAACCCTGTTACAGTATTCAACCCTGTCCCGCTAGTCTCAACCCTGTTACAGTATTCAACCCAGTCCCGCTCGTCTCAACCCTGTTACAGTATTCAACCCTGTTACAGTATTCAACCCTGTTACAGTATTCAACCCAGTCCCGCTCGTCTCAACCCTGTTACAGTATTCAACCCTGTCCCGCTCATCTCAACTCTGTTACAGTATTCAACCCTGTTACAGTATTCAACCCTGTTACAGTATTCAACCCTGTCCCGCTAGTCTCAACTCTGTTACAGTATTCAAGCCTGTCCCGCTCGCCTCAACCCTGTTACAGTATTCAACCCTGTTACAGTATTCAAGCCTGTCCCGCTCGTCTCAACCCTGTTACAGTATTCAACACTGTCCCGCTCGTCTCAACCCTGTTACAGTATTCAACCCTGTTACAGTATTCAACCCTGTCCCGCTCGTCTCAAACCTGTTACAGTATTCAACCCTGTTACAGTATTCAACCCTGTCCCGCTCGTCTCAACCCTGTTACAGTATTCAACCCTGTCCCGCTCGTCTCAACCCTGTTACAGTATTCAACCCTGTTACAATATTCAACCCTGTTACAGTATTCAAACCTGTTACAGTATTCAACCCTGTTACAGTATTCAACCCTGTTACAGTATTCAACCCAGTCCCGCTCGTCTCAACCCTGTTACAGTATTCAACCCTGTTACAGTATTCAACCCTGTCCCGCTAGTCTCAACCCTGTTACAGTATTCAACCCTGTTACAGTATTCAACCCTGTTACAGTATTCAACCCTGTCCCGCTAGTCTCAACCCTGTTACAGTATTCAACCCTGTTACAGTATTCAGCCCTGTCCCGCTAGTCTCAACCCTGTCCCGCACATCTCAACCCTGTTACAGTATTCAACCCTGTCCCGCTAGTCTCAACCCTGTTACAGTATTCAACCCTGTCCCGCTAGTCTCAACCCTGTTACAGTATTCAATCTGTTACAGTATTCAACCCTGTTACAGTATTCAACCCTGTTACAGTATTCAGCCCTGTCCCGCTCGTCTCAACCCTGTCCCGCTAGTCTCAACCCTGTTACAGTATTCAACCCTGTCCCGCTCGTCTCAACCCTGTTACAGTATTCAACCCTGTCCCGCTAGTCTCAACCCTGTTACAGTATTCAACCCAGTCCCGCTAGTCTCAACCCTGTTACAGTATTCAACCCTGTTACAGTATTCAACCCTGTTACAGTATTCAACCCAGTCCCGCTCGTCTCAACCCTGTTACAGTATTCAACCCTGTCCCGCTAGTCTCAACCCTGTTACAGTATTCAACTCTGTTACAGTATTCAACCCTGTTACAGTATTCAACCCTGTTACAGTATTCAACCCTGTCCCGCTAGTCTCAACCCTGTTACAGTATTCAACCCTGTTACAGTATTCAGCCCTGTCCCGCTAGTCTCAACCCTGTCCCGCTCATCTCAACCCTGTTACAGTATTCAACCCTGTCCCGCTAGTCTCAACCCTGTTACAGTATTCAATCTGTTACAGTATTCAACCCTGTTACAGTATTCAACCCTGTTACAGTATTCAGCCCTGTCCCGCTCGTCTCAACCCTGTCCCGCTCATCTCAACCCTGTTACAGTATTCAACCCTGTCCCGCTAGTCTCAACCCTGTTACAGTATTCAATCTGTTACAGTATTCAACCCTGTTACAGTATTCAACCCTGTTACAGTATTCAAGCCTGTCCCGCTCATCTCAACCCTGTTACAGTATTCAACCCTGTCCCGCTAGTCTCAACCCTGTTACAGTATTCAACCCTGTCCCGCTCGTCTCAACCCTGTTACAGTATTCAACCCTGTCCCGCTAGTCTCAACCCTGTTACAGTAATCAACCCAGTCCCGCTAGTCTCAACCCTGTTACAGTATTCAACCCTGTTACAGTATTCAACCCTGTTACAGTTTTCAACCCAGTCCCGCTCGTCTCAACCCTGTTACAGTATTCAACCCTGTCCCGCTAGTCTCAACCCTGTTACAGTATTCAACTCTGTTACAGTATTCAACCCTGTTACAGTATTCAACCCTGTTACAGTATTCAACTCTGTTACAGTATTCAACCCTGTTACAGTATTCAACCCTGTTACAGTATTCAGCCCTGTCCCGCTAGTCTCAACCCTGTTACAGTATTCAACCCTGTTACAGTATTCAACCCTGTTACAGTATTCAACCCTGTCCCGCTCGTCTCAACCCTGTTACAGTATTCAACCCTGTCCCGCTCGTCTCAACCCTGTTACAGTATTCAACCCTGTTACAATATTCAACCCTGTTACAGTATTCAAACCTGTTACAGTATTCAACCCTGTTACAGTATTCAACCCTGTTACAGTATTCAACCCAGTCCCGCTCGTCTCAACCCTGTTACAGTATTCAACCCTGTTACAGTATTCAACCCTGTCCCGCTAGTCTCAACCCTGTTACAGTATTCAACCCTGTTACAGTATTCAACCCTGTTACAGTATTCAACCCTGTCCCGCTAGTCTCAACCCTGTTACAGTATTCAACCCTGTTACAGTATTCAGCCCTGTCCCGCTAGTCTCAACCCTGTCCCGCTCATCTCAACCCTGTTACAGTATTCAACCCTGTCCCGCTAGTCTCAACCCTGTTACAGTATTCAACCCTGTCCCGCTAGTCTCAACCCTGTTACAGTATTCAATCTGTTACAGTATTCAACCCTGTTACAGTATTCAACCCTGTTACAGTATTCAGCCCTGTCCCGCTCGTCTCAACCCTGTCCCGCTAGTCTCAACCCTGTTACAGTATTCAACCCTGTCCCGCTCGTCTCAACCCTGTTACAGTATTCAACCCTGTCCCGCTAGTCTCAACCCTGTTACAGTATTCAACCCAGTCCCGCTAGTCTCAACCCTGTTACAGTATTCAACCCTGTTACAGTATTCAACCCTGTTACAGTATTCAACCCAGTCCCGCTCGTCTCAACCCTGTTACAGTATTCAACCCTGTCCCGCTAGTCTCAACCCTGTTACAGTATTCAACTCTGTTATAGTATTCAACCCTGTTACAGTATTCAACCCTGTTACAGTATTCAACCCTGTCCCGCTAGTCTCAACCCTGTTACAGTATTCAACCCTGTTACAGTATTCAGCCCTGTCCCGCTAGTCTCAACCCTGTCCCGCTCATCTCAACCCTGTTACAGTATTCAACCCTGTCCCGCTAGTCTCAACCCTGTTACAGTATTCAATCTGTTACAGTATTCAACCCTGTTACAGTATTCAGCCCTGTCCCGCTCGTCTCAACCCTGTCCCGCTCATCTCAACCCTGTTACAGTATTCAACCCTGTCCCGCTAGTCTCAACCCTGTTACAGTATTCAATCTGTTACAGTATTCAACCCTGTTACAGTATTCAACCCTGTTACAGTATTCAAGCCTGTCCCGCTCATCTCAACCCTGTTACAGTATTCAACCCTGTCCCGCTAGTCTCAACCCTGTTACAGTATTCAACCCTGTCCCGCTCGTCTCAACCCTGTTACAGTATTCAACCCTGTCCCGCTAGTCTCAACCCTGTTACAGTATTCAACCCAGTCCCGCTAGTCTCAACCCTGTTACAGTATTCAACCCTGTTACAGTATTCAACCCTGTTACAGTATTCAATCCAGTCCCGCTCGTCTCAACCCTGTTACAGTATTCAACCCTGTCCCGCTAGTCTCAACCCTGTTACAGTATTCAACTCTGTTACAGTATTCAACCCTGTTACAGTATTCAACCCTGTTACAGTATTCAACTCTGTTACAGTATTCAACCCTGTTACAGTATTCAACCCTGTTACAGTATTCAGCCCTGTCCCGCTAGTCTCAACCCTGTTACAGTATTCAACCCTGTTACAGTATTCAACCCTGTTACAGTATTCAACCCAGTCCCGCTCGTCTCAACCCTGTTACAGTATTCAACCCTGTCCCGCTAGTCTCAACCCTGTTACAGTATTCAACTCTGTTACAGTATTCAACCCTGTTACAGTATTCAACTCTGTTACAGTATTCAACCCTGTTACAGTATTCAACCCTGTTACAGTATTCAGCCCTGTCCCGCTAGTCTCAACCCTGTTACAGTGTTCAACCCTGTTACAGTATTCAATCCTGTTACAGTATTCAACCCTGTTACAGTATTCAACCCTGTTACAGTATTCAACTCTGTCCCGCTAGTCTCAACCCTGTTACAGTATTCAACTCTGTTACAGTATTCAACCCTGTTACAGTATTCAACCCTGTTACAGTATTCAGCCCTGTCCCGCTAGTCTCAACCCTGTTACAGTATTCAACTCTGTTACAGTATTCAACCCTGTTACAGTATTCAACCCTGTTACAGTATTCAACCCTGTTACAGTATTCAACTCTGTCCCGCTAGTCTCAACCCTGTTACAGTATTCAACTCTGTTACAGTATTCAACCCTGTTACAGTATTCAGCCCTGTCCCGCTAGTCTCAACCCTGTTACAGTATTCAACTCTGTTACAGTATTCAACCCTGTTACAGTATTCAACCCTGTTACAGTATTCAGCCCTGTCCCGCTAGTCTCAACCCTGTTACAGTATTCAACTCTGTTACAGTATTCAACCCTGTCCCGCTAGTCTCAACCCTGTTACAGTATTCAACTCTGTTACAGTATTCAGCCCTGTCCCGCTAGTCTCAACCCTGTTACAGTATTCAACCCTGTTACAGTATTCAACCCTGTTACAGTATTCAAGCCTGTCCCGCTCGTCTCAACCCTGTTACAGTATTCAACCCTGTTACAGTATTCAACCCTGTCCCGCTCGTCTCAACCCTGTTACAGTATTCAACTCTGTCCCGCTAGTCTCAACCCTGTTACAGTATTCAACCCTGTTACTTTATTCAACCCTGTTACAGTATTCAACCCTGTCCCGCTCGTCTCAACCCTGTTACAGTATTCAACCCAGTCCCGCTAGTCTCAACCCTGTTACAGTATTCAACCCTGTTACAGTATTCAACCCAGTCCCGCTAGTCTCAACCCTGTTACAGTATTCAACCCTGTTACAGTATTCAACCCAGTCCCGCTCGTCTCAACTCATGATAATATTTGTTCAATAAAAGATAAATAAACATGAATGTCATGTTTTCTGAGCTCAGTCTGAAATGTTAAAGACGATGAAGATTAGATTTATGTTCAAACTCTGAATTGACAGCATTTTTAAATGTATTTAAACGATGAGCCCGCTGACACAAATTGTGTCAAATTCAGGATTTAATTTAGCAAAATTCAGAGATTTTACATATATTTATAGCAATTGAATTTGTTTGGGGGACACATGAATATTAGGGAAATGTTGATTTTATAACAAGTATCTTTTATAATCATATTCAGACAACTTCCGTGTTGTCCGTGACGGGGTTGAAGATAAATGGGGTCCATATCAGACAAAAATGACAATAATAAAATGGCTTTAATGTCTGAGATGGAAAAATACGTTTTCTTGAAGGTTTAATATGTACTTAAATGTTGTGGGGTGTTCAGAAAATGTATTAATTTCTTTTAAAAATATATTACAGTAGCACAAGAATTACCCATTTCCCAAGGGTTGTAAGAGCAACAAACTCTCACTATCAATGTAGAATTAGATGTTCAAAAACTTGAAAAAGAGGTGAGGTGCCTTACAAGCCTCTTAGGGATTTCTACCTCTCCTGCACATGCTCTTTAGTTTTGCCTTTTAAACTCCCATCATATTGTTTTGTATTTTGTTGTGTGCAAAAAAATATATGAATATATATACACCTGTGATGTATTGTAGCTCTATCAGGGTTACACTAAGCGATACAATGCTGAGGCTCAGCTGTGATATCTTGAAAATACAGATGTAGGATCTTAATTTAATCACCCCGTTGCAGAAGCACTTTTCTGAACAAGTCTGATATTTTATTTAAGATTTTAAAAAGGCTTCTGAAGTTTGACTATTTCCACTTTGAAATTTCAGATTTGATATTTATCAACCACTACAAAAATGTGCATTAATGATAATCCACATAATAATTCACATTTCTTGTTGCTACAGCATTATTTTCCTGCTGTGAGAAACTGGGTCAAATTAAGATCCTACATCTGTAGCTGAACTTTCAATGACATATTTCAAAGAGCTCAACTTGAGAGCTCAATGCTGCCGATGCCCACCCAATGCCGATGCCCACCCAATGCCGATGCCCACCCAATGCCGATGCCCAACCGAGCGTAATTTACCTTTTAAAAGTCAAGCGCATTGTTCTTGTCAACAATGCACCTTAAGGCTGCCTTATGTCACTTTTCTGATGACAAAATTCACATAGTAATGTGATTTATAGATCTGCCATTCTCATCGAAAGCGAGTCTAAGTAGCGGTAGATTTGTTCTATGTGTGCTATTTCTATTGCGTCCCGTGTTTTTAGTTTTGTACAGCAGCTTCAAACAGCGAGGAAATGTATATTTTTTTTCATTAAAAATATATTTCACAGCGGTTCACAGCGGTTTCGATGGTACAAGATTCTCTGCACTATTACTTGCTTGTTTTGCACCAATAAACTGAAATTAGGCGAATCACAGTATTAGAATGTTAGCAACTGGGAGGAGCGATTTCTGCATAGTTAACATCTCTGTGTAAGAACAGTAATGACAAAGTTTAATATTTGAACAAAGTCCTTTATTATGCATTATGTTAATCAAACCAAAACTGCTCTCAAAGTCTGTACAAATAGAATTGTTTTTACATTATCAGAAAACTGCAGGACACAAATGATAATATCACATTGTTCATGGAACTCCCACTATTGCATAGATCTCAGCAAAATGAAGCACCCCCCTTTGTATATAAACTAAGTGATAAAACTATAAACTTCATTACAAACAAGACACTCAGTTATCAGAGACAGATCAAATATATTCTGAAAATGTTTTTAAAACATTATGATCACTTATAGGATATTATATTTTTAGGGAATAATTTACTTAAATAATAAAGATCAAGCATTTAGCCTGGTTGTGAAATACAAAATGATTTATTGTCAACCTGTTGCTAGAAAATATTGGTTACTTTTATTCTGTGCTGTGGCTTCTCATCTAAAACACAATTTCTGAGTGTTCACAGCACATCTGACGATATCTCCCCATCTCTCTGTCACCATATTGGAACACACACACACACACACACGCACTCACAATGCCAACACACACACACACACGGTAACACACCAATTCAGAGCTGAGGTAAATACTGCAACCCAAAACATTTCCTCCAGATTGGAAAAATAACGGACGTGGCCAGAAAAGCACAGCAGGGAAACCCCATCATTCCATTTCAATGTACTGCTCGACCTTGGAACTGTACTGCTCGACCTTGGAACTGTACTGCTCGACCTTGGAACTGTACTGCTCGACCTTGGAACTGTACTGCACGACCTTGGAACTGTACTGCTCGACCTTGGAACTGTACTGCACGACCTTGGAACTGTACTGCTCGACCTTGGAACTGTACTGCACGACCTTGGAACTGTACTGCTCGACCTTGGAACTGTACTGTAAGACCTTGGAACTGTACTGCTCGACCTTGGAACTGTACTGCTCGACCTCGGAACTGTACTGCTCGACCTCGGAACTGTACTGCTCGACCTTGGAACTGTACTGTAAGACCTTGGAACTGTACTGCTCGACCTTGGAACTGTACTGCTCGACCTTGGAACTGTACTGCTCGACCTTGGAACTGTACTGCTCGACCTTGGAACTGTACTGCTCGACCTTGGAACTGTACTGCACAACCTTGGAACTGTACTGCTCGACCTTGGAACTGTACTGCTCGACCTTGGAACTGTACTGTAAGACCTTGGAACTGTACTGTTGGAACTGTACTGCTCGACCTTGGAACTGGACTGCACAACCTTGGAACTGGACTGCTCGACCTTGGAACTGTACTGCTCGACCTTGGAACTGTACTGTAAGACCTTGGAAATGTACTGCTCGACCTTGGAACTGTACTGCACGACCTTGGAACTGTACTGTAAGACCTTGGAAATGTACTGTAAGACCTTGGAAATGTACTGCACGACCTTGGAACTGTACTGTTGGAACTGTACTGTAAGACCTTGGAACTGTACTGCACGACCTTGGACTTGAAAGGCGAAAAGGAAAAACAAAGAAACCTATATCAACATTTATTTGGTGGGGGGGGGGGGGTTGACATTAAACTTAATCTACTAAGATTAGAAAATTGTTGTTTTTGATGAAATACACACACCTCATGACTCCCTGTGTGTGTGTGTGTGTGTGTGTGTGTGTGTGTGTGTGTGAGTGTGTGTTGCAGCCGTGTTCTTTACAATAAACCCAATTATGAGAAGAGACAATCACATTGACCATGATGTTATTGCAGTGAACATAGATATTTCAGATTCCGTATGACTGTTGGGGAATGAGGGGTAGAGGGAGCAGGGAAGTGTGTGTGCTTCCCAAATGGGACCCTATTCCCTATATAGTACACTACCTTTGACCAGGGTCTATGGTGCTCTGGTCAAAAGTAGTGCACTATATAGGGAATAGCGTGCCATTTAGGACACATGCTAGGTTTCAAATATGACAGTACTGTTATTATTGACCTCATGGTGGGTAACACAAACCAATTGTATCCAATCTTAAAAAATAAAACCAATTGCTGCTGTCAGAAAATTAATTTACAATTTACAAGTTCTATACACAATTTAAATTTACTGCATAAATCAATGCGAAAAACAAACGAGCATCCTAATTATTGACGAGACTCAAGATTAAATGATTTGACTCCAAGTAACCCTGATTCTATTGAGACCAGAACCTAATCATTTCAAATAACTAAAATCAACATATGTACAGTGATTATTACACGAGTTATTAACATAGAGAGAGAAAAAACAGCACATGGAAATACATATTTTTATACTCTTATCGTTGCTGGCGTGTCATGATGTCATTCACATCATATAAGGAGGATCCTTAGAATGGACCTTCCAGCTCAAGTCACTTAGGGCAGTTTTGGCGGGTTGACCCGGCGGCCATTTTGAGTGTACCCATGACCAATTCTATTTCTATGATTCATACTTTAAATCTGTATCCACATCGACCTCTACTTTAGATCTGTATCCACATCGACCTCTACTTTAGATCTGTATCCACATCGACCTCTACTTTAAATCTGTATCCACATTGACCTCTACTTTAAATCTGTGTCCACATTGACCTCTACTTTAAATCTGTGTCCACATTGACATCTACTTTAAATCTGTATCCACATTGACCTCTACTTTAGATCGGTATCCACATCGACCTCTACTTTAGATCTGTATCCACATCGACCTCTACTTTAAATCTGTATCCACATCGACCTCTACTTTAGATCGGTATCCACATCGACCTCTACTTTAGATCTGTATCCACATTGACCTCTACTTTAGATCTGTATCCACATTGACCTCTACTTTAGATCGGTATCCACATTGACCTCTACTTTAGATCTGTATCCACATTGACCTCTACTTTAGATCGGTATCCACATTGACCTCTACTTTAGATCGGTATCCACATCGACCTCTACTTTAGATCGGTATCCACATTGACCTCTACTTTAGATCGGTATCCACATTGACCTCTACTTTAGATCGGTATCCACATCGACCTCTACTTTAGATCGGTATCCACATCGACCTCTACTTTAGATCGGTATCCACATCGACCTCTACTTTAGATCGGTATCCACATCGACCTCTACTTTAGATCGGTATCCACATCGACCTCTACTTTAGATCGGTATCCACATCGACCTCTACTTTAGATCGGTATCCACATCGACCTCTACTTTAAATCGGTATCCACATTGACCTCTACTTTAGATCGGTATCCACATTGACCTCTACTTTAGATCGGTATCCACATTGACCTCTACTTTAGATCTGTATCCACATTGACCTCTACTTTAGATCTGTATCCACATTGACCTCTACTTTAGATCTGTATCCACATTGACCTCTACTTTAGATCTGTATCCACATTGACCTCTACTTTAGATCGGTATCCACATTGACCTCTACTTTAGATCGGTATCCAAATTGACCTCTACTTTAGATCTGTATCCAAATTGACCTCTACTTTAGATCGGTATCCACATTGACCTCTACTTTAAATCGGTATCCACATTGACCTCTACTTTAGATCTGTATCCACATTGACCTCTACTTTAGATCTGTATCCACATTGACCTCTACTTCAGATCGGTATCCACATCGACCTCTACTTTAGATCGGTATCCACATCGACCTCTACATTAAATCTGTATCCACATTGACCTCTACTTTAAATCTGTATCCACATCGACCTCTACTTTAGATCTGTATCCACATCGACCTCTACTTTAGATCGGTATCCACATCGACCTCTACTTTAGATCGGTATCCACATCGACCTCTACTTTAGATCTGTATCCACATCGACCTCTACTTTAGATCGGTATCCACATCGACCTCTACTTTAGATCTGTATCCACATTGACCTCTACTTTAGATCTGTATCCACATCGACCTCTACTTTAGATCTGTATCCACATTGACCTCTACTTTAGATCGGTATCCACATCGACCTCTACTTTAGATCGGTATCCACATCGACCTCTACTTTAGATCTGTATCCACATCGACCTCTACTTTAGATCTGTATCCACATCGACCTCTACTTTAGATCGGTATCCACATCGACCTCTACTTTAGATCGGTACCAACATCGACCTCTACTTTAGATCGGTATCCACATCGACCTCTACTTTAGATCGGTATCCACATCGACCTCTACTTTAAATCTGTATCCACATCGACCTCTACTTTAGATCTGTATCCACATTGACCTCTTGAAGAACAGATGTCAACAGCCTCCTTAACCTTTGAGGCTCCATAACCGTCGACAACAGGATTCCACTTTTATCATCTCAACTGAACGGTGGTCTTCAGACGCATTAAAACACATGAACACGTTTGTTTTTGTTGAGTGTCGTCATTTTGTCCTGATTGGGACCTCCAACGTCAATCCACTCTCACATGACAGCACAGGGGGAAGGTGATGTTCATTGGTGGACTGTGCATAGGGCTATTCTGGCAAATGCCAGATGGGCTTGTCCAACTTTAGCCTAATGTGCCTATGTAAATGGGTGTTTTTGCACGAATGACGATGGCGTCAAGGGGGAAAATAGACCAATGCGGGGTCCTCAAGGACCAAAATGGGCTGCTGTGTTAGAAATTCCAGGGCCGATTTCTGGTCCCAGTTCGTGCCTTGTGGTCCCATTCCGCGCCTGATGGTCCCAGTCCGCCCCTAGTGATCCCAGTCCGCCCCTAGTGATCCCAGTCCGCCCCTAGTTGTCCCAGTCCGCCCCTAGTGATCCCATTCCGCCCCTAGTGGTCCCAGTCCATCCCTGGTGGTCCCAGTTCGCCCCTAGTGATCCCAGTCCGCCCCTAGTGATCCCAGTCCGCCCCTAGTGATCCCAGTCCACTCCCAGTTGTTCCAGTCCATCCCTAGTGGTGTTCGTACCAGTAATTGTTCCATCCACATTGCTCACTGTCTCTTTCCCGTTTCAACAGCTCGTACAAAAGCAGTGATGGATTGGAAAAGCTTCCTTTAGTTTCTGAGAGAATTGCAACATCCCCAGTTGTTGAAGGTCATTGAGTTAAGAAGTGATATGTAGTCAGTCAAGGCCCAGGTCCATCCCAAAGACATAAAGCACAGAGATGGTGTATATCATGTTTTTGATCAGCATCGACAAAAGCATGAGACTGGGGATGTATGTCCCAAATGGCACACTATTCCTTATATAATGCACTACTTTGAACCAGATCCCTACTCCCTATATAGTGCAGTACTTTAGACCAGAGCCTTATTCCCTATATAGTGCACTTCTTTAGACCAGGGCCCTATTCCCTATATAGTGCAGTACTTTAGACCAGAGCCTTATTCCCTATATAGTGCACTACCTTAGACCAGGGCCCTATTCCCTATATAGTGCACTACTTTAGACCAGAGCCTTATTCCCTATATAGTGCACTACTTTAGACCAGTGCCCTATTCCCTATATAGTGCACTATTTTAGACCAGGGACCTATTCCCTATATTGTGCACTACTTTAGACCAGAACCCTATTCCCTATAAAGTGCACTACTTTAGACCAGGGACCTATTCCCTATATAGTGCACTACTTTAGACCAGGGCCCTATTCCCTATATAGTGCAGTACTTTAGACCAGAGCCCTATTCCCTATATGGTGCACTATTTTAGACCAGAGCCCTATTCCCTATATAGTGCACTACTTTAGACCAGAACCCTATTCCCTATAAAGTGCACTACTTTAGACCAGGGACCTATTCCCTATATATTCCCTATATAGTGCACTATTTTAGACCAGAGCCCTATTCCCTATATGGTGCACTATTTTAGACCAGAGCCCTATTCCCTATATAGTGCACTATTTTAGACCAGAGCCCTATTCCCTATATAGTGCACTACTTTAGACCAGAGCCCTATTCCCTATATAGTACACTGCTTTGAACCAGATCCCCATTCCCTATATAGTGCACTACTTTAGACCAGAGCCCTATTCCCTACATAGTGCACTACTTTCCCTATATAATGAGAGGATGGTCTTCCTCTAGGGGGTGGTGGGGTCTTCCTCTAGGGGGTGGTGGGGTCTTCCTCTGGGGGGGGGTTGTCTTCCTCTAAGGGTGGTGGTGGTGGTGGTGTCTTCCTTTAGGGGGTGGTGTCTTCCTCTAGGGGGTGGTGGTGGTGTCTTTCTCTAGAGGGGTGGTGTCTTCCTCTAGGGGGTGGTGTCTTCCTCTAGGGGGTGGTGTCTTCCTCTAGGGGGTGGTGTCTTCCTCTAGGGGGTGGTGTCTTCCTCTAGGGGGTGGTGTCTTCATCTAGGGGGTGGTGTCTTCCTCTAGGGGGGTGGTGTCTTCCTCTAGGGGGTGGTGTCTTCCTCTAGGGGGTGGTGTCTTCCTCTAGGGGGTGGTGTCTTCCTCTAGGGGGTGGTGTCTTCCTCTAGGGGGTGGTGTCTTCCTCTAGGGGGTGGTGTCTTCCTCTAGGGGGTGGTGTCTTCCTCTAGGGGGTGGTGTCTTCCTCTAGGGGGTGGTGTCTTCCTCTAGGGGGTGGTGTCTTCCTCTAGGGGGTGGTGTCTTCCTCTAGGGGGTGGTGTCTTCCTCTAGGGGGGTGGTGTCTTCCTCTAGGGGGTGGTGTCTTCCTCTAGGGGGTGGTGTCTTCCTCTAGGGGGGTGGTGTCTTCCTCTAGGGGGTGGTGTCTTCCTCTAGGGGGGTGGTGTCTTCCTCTAGGGGGGGTGGTGTCTTCCTCTAGGGGGGTGGTGTCTTCATCTAGGGGGTTCAGAGCTGCATCCTTAGACTGCTGTCCGGAACTGGACACTGCCAGGCTGGGAGGGGGAGGGGAGAGAGGGGAGGGGGGGGGAGTGGGAGAGGGGTGAGAGATAGAGAGAGAGAGAGAGAGAAGGGAGAGAGAGAGAGACAGAGAGAGAGAGAGAGAGAGAGAGAGAAGGGAGAGAGAGAGAGACAGAGAGAGAGAGAGAGAGAGAGAGAGACAGAGAAAGAGAGAGAGAGACAGAGAAAGAGAGACAGAGAAAGAGAGACAGAGAAAGAGAGACAGAGAAAGAGAGAGAGAGACAGAGAGAGAGTGGGAGAAGTGAGAGAGAGAGAGAGAACGGAAAAAGCGAGGTGGGGGTTCATATGAGTAAGCCAGAATATACATGATACATTGGGGAAAAAAGGTTGCAGGGAACAAAGATGTTGAAAGAAGGAGAGAATAAATGTGAAAATAAAGGAGAGTGCATTTGAGCGATGGAATGACAATGACAAAAGGGGAGGAGAGGAGAAGGGACAAGGAAGGGGATAGGAAGAGTAGAGGAGCAGGAGAGGAGGGGAGAGGAGAGGAGAAAGGAGGGGAGAGGAGAAAGGAGGGGAGAGGAGAAAGGAGGGGAGAGGAGAAACGGGGGGAGAGGAGAAAGGAAGGGAGAGGAGAAAGGAAGGGAGAGGAGAAAGGAGGGGAGAGGAGAGGAGAAAGGGGGAGAGGAGAAAGGAGGGGAGAAAGGAGGGGAGGGGAGAGGAGAGGAGAAAGGAGGGGAGAGGAGAGGAGAAAGGGGGGGAGAGGAGAAAGGAGGGGAGAAAGGAGGGGAGAAAGGAGGGGAGGGGAGAGGAGAAAGGAAGGGAGAGGAGAAAGGGGGGGAGAGGAGAGGACAGGGGAGGAGGAAGGGAGATGAAAGGAGACAAAGGTAGAGAGTGCTGTCTGTAGAGGTTCACTGCCTGTCTGGACACACAGAAAAGATAGGGAATCACAATAGTTTGAGTCCAACTGATATAGACACACACACAGAAACAGACAGACAGACAGACAGACAGACAGACAGACAGACAGACAGACAGACAGACAGACAGACAGACAGACAGACAGACAGACAGACAGACAGACAGACAGACAGACAGACAGACAGACAGACAGAGACAGACACAGTGCTGACTGATGAAATCAAAACACTACTGTACATACACACATGTTCATGTATAATAGAATATATATAATTGCATAATTGTGTTCATTGTATAATAAACATTCTAATGATCTCACCTCACTTACCAGTGTCCGTCTCTTCTACCTCCATGTTGCTGCATGTCGGGTTGAAGAGACAAAACACACCTTATAGATGAAACAATCACACACACACACACACACACACACACACACACACGCAGCCACGCAGCCACGCAGCCACGCAGCCACGCATGTATTCTGGGCTAGTTCGTTTGAAGACTAGTTAGCATGTACAGGGCTAGTTAGTTGCCTCCTACCTACACAAATTACTCATCATACAGAATACATTTGCAAGACTAGCCACCTCTAATTACCTGACTCCATTTGCACCTGTGTTCCCATACTCCCCCAATAACTTTAAGAGAAGACTGGAGGTCAGCCTGATGAACCCAACTACTCACTAATCTCCTCCATGAAGACTGGGGGTCAGCCTGATGAACCAAACTACTCAGTAATCTGATCCATGAAGACTGGAGGTCAGCCTGATGAACCAAACGACTCACTAATCTCCTCCATGAAGACTGGAGGTCAGCCTGATGAACCCAACTACTCACTAATCTCCTCCATGAAGACTGGGGGTCAGCCTGATGAACCAAACTACTCAGTAATCTGATCCATGAAGACTGGAGGTCAGCCTGATGAACCAAACGACTCACTAATCTCCTCCATGAAGACTGGAGGTCAGCCTGATGAACCAAACTACTCACTAATCTCCTCCATGAAGACTGGGGGTCAGCCTGATGAACCAAACTACTCACTAATCTCCTCCATGAAGACTGGGGGTCAGCCTGATGAACCAAACGACTCACTAATCTCCTCCATGAAGACTGGAGGTCAGCCTGATGAACCAAACTACTCACTAATCTCCTCCATGAAGACTGGGGGTCAGCCTGATGAACCCAACTACTCACTAATCTCCTCCATGAAGACTGGAGGTCAGCCTGATGAACCAAACTACTCAGTAATCTAACACATGAAGACTGGAGGTCAGCCTGATGAACCCAACTACTCAGTAATCTAACACATGAAGACTGGAGGTCAGCCTGATGAACCAAACTACTCACTAATCTCCTCCATGAAGACTGGAGGTCAGCCTGATGAACCCAACTACTCACTAATCTCCTCCATGAAGACTGGGGGTCAGCCTGATGAACCCAACTACTCAGTAATCTAACACATGAAGACTGGGGGTCAGCTTGATGAACCCAACTACTCAGTAATCTCCATGAAGACTTGAGGTCAGCTTGATGAACCCAACTTCTCAATAATCTCCATGAAGACTGAGGTCAGCTTGATGAACCCAACTACTCAGTAATCTTCATGGAGACTGGTGGTCAACCTGATGACCCAAACTACTCAGTAATCTTCATGGAGACTGGTGGTCAACCTGATGAACCAAACTACTCAGTAATCTTCATGGAGACTGGTGGTCAACCTGATGAACCAAACTACTCAGTAATGTCCATGAAGACTGGAGGTCAGCCTGATGAATCAAACTACTCAGTAATCTCCATGAAGACTGGGGATCAGCTTGATGAACCCAACTACTCAGTAATCTCCATGAAGACTGGGGGTCAGCTTGATGAACCCAACTACTCAGTAATCTCCATGGAGACTGGAGGTCAGCCTGATGGGTTCTTTCACACACACACACACACACACACATAAACAAAACAAATAGTTTTCTTTCTCAAAATTACTCATCAATTAATTTATACATTTATAATTAGTAGTTTTTGTTATATGTTTTAACAAAGTGTTTTAATTGTTGTACTTGTATATAGTTTCTTTGTGGTGGGGGTTTTCATATCCTTGGGCTCCCAACCTGCACACTGTTATTATGTTTTAATTTGTTTTTATCTGTTATGTTTGTTTTGTTTGTCACTTGTTTTCTTTGGTGCAAATAAATAAATCAATAGTTTAAAGACTAGTTAGCAGGATCAGGTCTAGTTAGTTTAAAGACTAGTTAGCAGGATCAGGGCTAGTTAGTTTTAAGGTTAGTTAGAGGGTCAGAGATAGTTAGTTTAAAGGTTAGTTAACAGGGTCAGGGCTGGTTAGTTTTAAGACTAGTTCGCAGGGTCAGGGCTAGTTATTTTAAAGACTAGTTAGCAGGGTCAGGGCTAGTTAGTTTAAAGACTAGTTAGCAGGGTCAGGGCTAGTTAGTTTTAAGGTTAGTAAGCAGGGTCGGGGCTAGTTAGTTTTAAGGTTAGTAAGCAGGATCAGGGCTAGTTAGTTTTAAGGCTCGTTAGCAGGGTCAGGGCTAGTTAGTTTTAAGGTTCGTTAGCAGGGTTGGGGCTAGTTAGTTTTAAGGTTAGTAAGCAGGGTCGGGGCTCGTTAGTTTTAAGGTTCGTTAGCAGGGTCGGGGCTCGTTAGTTTTAAGGTTCGTTAGCAGGGTCGGGGATAGTTAGTTTTAAGGTTCGTTAGCAGGGTCGGGGCTAGTTAGTTTTAAGGTTAGTAAGCAGGGTCGGGGCTCGTTAGTTTTAAGGTTCGTTAGCAGGGTCGGGGATAGTTAGTTTTAAGGTTAGTAAGCAGGGTCGGGGCTCGTTAGTTTTAAGGTTCGTTAGCAGGGTCGGGGCTCGTTAGTTTTAAGGTTCGTTAGCAGGGTCGGGGATAGTTAGTTTTAAGGTTCGTTAGCAGGGTCGGGGCTAGTTAGTTTTAAGGTTAGTAAGCAGGGTCGGGGCTCGTTAGTTTTAAGGTTCGTTAGCAGGGTCGGGGATAGTTAGTTTTAAGGTTCGTTAGCAGGGTCGGGGCTAGTTAGTTTTAAGGTTAGTAAGCAGGGTCGGGGCTCGTTAGTTTTAAGGTTAGTAAGCAGGGTCGGGGATAGTTAGTTTTAAGGTTCGTTAGCAGGGTCGGGGCTCGTTAGTTTTAAGGTTCGTTAGCAGGGTCGGGGCTAGTTAGTTTTAAGGTTCGTTAGCAGGGTCGGGGCTAGTTAGTTTTAAGGTTCGTTAGCAGGGTCGGGGCTCATTAGTTTTAAGGTTCGTTAGCAGGGTCGGGGCTCATTAGTTTTAAGGTTCGTTAGCAGGGCCGGGGCTAGTTAGTTTTAAGGTTCGTTAGCAGGGTCGGGGCTAGTTAGTTTTAAGGCTCGTTAGCAGGGTCGGGGATAGTTTATTTTAAGCCCAACGACGGGAAGCCAGGCTTCCCCCCCACCAAAAATTACCAAAACCCCTCCTCCCAAAAAATAAAAAAAATAATGTATATTTTGTGTGTCATAATTTTCCTTCGATTCGCAAGAGGTTGAACTCATCTCAACGGAGAAAGCATCCGAGGGAAACAGCCCCCCTCTGTCTCTGCACATGTAGCCCATCTATCTGATTCTGTCTGGTTAGAAGTTAAAAGGTTAAAAGGTATATGACATTGTTGCCGCCTAAGTATTGCATGTAGGGGAAGCCAGCGACCAATCAGCATTGAGCTAAACTGAGCGAGCTCAGCTGTGAATGGTCCTGGCGCGCACACACACAACAACAACAAAAAGTGTAAAGGGAAGCCAGTTTGGATTTGGCTTCACACCCATCACATCACATCAAAAGCAAAATGTCATTGACAGGTTTTTTTATTTTTATTATTGCATCTCGTTTTGTTATTGTCCTCCGGTGGCTAGCTAGCTGAAACGGTCCCTTTCCTAAATTAGCTTGGACTTGTGGTTTTACTAAATTCTCTGCAATGGCCAATGATTATAATATTGATTTTGATGCAAACATAAATGAATACATTACGCCCCTGGCCTGAGAGGATGAAAGTTCAATATGTTAAACACACACACACAAATCAGACCCATGGACAGCTACATCATACTGAGCTTACGTTGATTGGACTAAATTGTTTTTGGTATCTTTTAGTTGTCATCGTATTAGACTGAGCATAACTGAAAAGATGATGTTGAAATGTTGAAGTTGAAATGTTGCTGGAATAGTGGAGGCAGCACCTGTTTTCTCTGCAACGTGAGGTAACTCTCTGTGGTTCTAGATCAATAGTTTAGTTGTGGGAAACATGTGGGAAACATTAACCTGTTTGACCCATGCTGTAGGTCATATAACGTTCTGTTTCATGCAATATGCTTTGTGGACTTCACCAGACAGGTGTTGCTCTCCGGTTTTGTGTTGAAACAAAGTTGTGGTTGGATTTATTCTGCCACTGTGTTTTCTTATTGTCTCAGCCTTTTGGCCTACAGTATATATCACTGTGTCTTCTTATTGTCTCTGCCTTTAGGCCTCTATATCACTGTGTCTTCTTATTGTCTCTGCCTTTAGGCCTCTATATCACTGTGTCTTCTTATTGTCTCTGCCTTTAGGCCTACAGTATATATCACTGTGTCTTCTTATTGTCTCTGCCTTTAGGCCTCTATATCACTGTGTCTTCTTATTGTC
This sequence comes from Oncorhynchus masou masou, assembly GCF_036934945.1. Classification (NCBI taxonomy): domain Eukaryota; kingdom Metazoa; phylum Chordata; class Actinopteri; order Salmoniformes; family Salmonidae; genus Oncorhynchus; species Oncorhynchus masou. The sequence goes on along the minus strand of NC_088227.1, from coordinate 44,195,051 downwards.
TCTGCCTTTAGGCCTCTATATCACTGTGTCTTCTTATTGTCTCAGCCTTTAGGTCTACAGTATATATCACTGTGTCTTCTTATTGTCTCTGCCTTTAGGCCTCTATATCACTGTGTCTTCTTATTGTCTCTGCCTTTAGGTCTACAGTATATATCACTGTGTCTTCTTATTGTCTCTGCCTTTAGGCCTCTATATCACTGTGTCTTCTTATTGTCTCAGCCTTTAGGTCTACAGTATATATCACTGTGTCTTCTTATTGTCTCTGCCTTTAGGCCTCTATATCACTGTGTCTTCTTATTGTCTCTGCCTTTAGGTCTACAGTATATATCACTGTGTCTTCTTATTGTCTCAGCCTTTAGGCCTACAGTATATATCACTGTGTCTTCTTATTGTCTCTGCCTTTAGGCCTACAGTATATATCACTGTGTCTTCTTATTGTCTCTGCCTTTAGGTCTACAGTATATATCACTGTGTCTTCTTATTGTCTCTGCCTTTAGGCCTCTATATCACTGTGTCTTCTTATTGTCTCTGCCTTTAGGCCTACAGTATATATCACTGTGTCTTCTTATTGTCTCTGCCTTTAGGCCTCTATATCACTGTGTCTTCTTATTGTCTCTGCCTTTAGGCCTACAGTATATATCACTGTGTCTTCTTATTGTCTCTGCCTTTAGGCCTACAGTATATATCACTGTGTCTTCTTATTGTCTCTGCCTTTAGGTCTACAGTATATATCACTGTGTCTTCTTATTGTCTCTGCCTTTAGGCCTCTATATCACTGTGTCTTCTTATTGTCTCTGCCTTTAGGCCTACAGTATATATCACTGTGTCTTCTTATTGTCTCTGCCTTTAGGCCTCTATATCACTGTGTCTTCTTATTGTCTCAGCCTTTAGGCCTCTATATCACTGTGTCTTCTTATTGTCTCTGCCTTTAGGTCTACAGTATATATCACTGTGTCTTCTTATTGTCTCTGCCTTTAAGCCTCTATATCACTGTGTCTTCTTATTGTCTCTGCCTTTAGGCCTCTATATCACTGTGTCTTCTTATTGTCTCAGCCTTTAGGCCTCTATATCACTGTGTCTTCTTATTGTCTCTGCCTTTAGGTCTACAGTATATATCACTGTGTCTTCTTATTGTCTCAGCCTTTAGGTCTACAGTCTATATCACTGTGTCTTCTTATTGTCTCAGCCTTTAGGTCTACAGTCTATATCACTGTGTCTTCTTATTGTCTCTGCCTTTAGGCCTACAGTATATATCACTGTGTCTTCTTATTGTCTCTGCCTTTAAGCCTCTATATCACTGTGTCTTCTTATTGTCTCTGCCTTTAGGCCTACAGTATATATCACTGTGTCTTCTTATTGTCTCTGCATTTAGGCCTCTATATCACTGTGTCTTCTTATTGTCTCTGCCTTTAAGCCTCTATATCACTGTGTCTTCTTATGGTCTCTGCCTTTAGGCCTACAGTCTATATCACTGTGTCTTCTTATTGTCTCTGCCTTTAGGCCTACAGTCTATATCACTGTGTCTTCTTATTGTCTCTGCCTTTAGGTCTACAGTCTATATCACTGTCTTCTTATTGTCTCTGCCTTTAGGCCTCTATATCACTGTGTCTTCTTATTGTCTCAGCCTTTAGGCCTCTATATCACTGTGTCTTCTTATTGTCTCTGCCTTTAGGCCTACAGTATATATCACTGTGTCTTCTTATTGTCTCTGCCTTTAGGCCTCTATATCACTGTGTCTTCTTATTGTCTCAGCCTTTAGGCCTCTATATATCACTGTGTCTTCTTATTGTCTCTGGCTTTAGGCCTACAGTATATATCACTGTGTCTTCTTATTGTCTCAGCCTTTAGGCCTCTATATATCACTGTGTCTTCTTATTGTCTCTGCCTTTAGGCCTACAGTATATATCACTGTGTCTTCTTATTGTCTCTGCCTTTAGGCCTCTATATCACTGTGTCTTCTTATTGTCTCTGCCTTTAGGCCTCTATATCACTGTGTCTTCTTATTGTCTCTGCCTTTAGGCCTCTATATCACTGTGTCTTCTTATTGTCTCAGCCTTTAGGCCTCTATATCACTGTGTCTTCTTATTGTCTCTGCCTTTAGGCCTCTATATCACTGTGTCTTCTTATTGTCTCTGCCTTTAGGCCTACAGTATATCACTGTGTCTTCTTATTGTCTCTGCCTTTAGGCCTCTATATCACTGTGTCTTCTTATTGTCTCTGCCTTTAGGCCTCTATATCACTGTGTCTTCTTATTGTCTTAGCCTTAAGGCCTCTATATCACTGTGTCTTCTTATTGTCTCTGCCTTTAGGCCTCTATATCACTGTGTCTTCTTATTGTCTCTGCCTTTAGGCCTACAGTCTATATCACTGTGTCTTCTTATTGTCTCTGCCTTTAGGCCTACAGTATATATCACTGTGTCTTCTTATTGTCTCTGCCTTTAGGTCTACAGTATATATCACTGTGTCTTCTTATTGTCTCAGCCTTTAGGCCTACAGTCTATATCACTGTGTCTTCTTATTGTCTCTGCCTTTAGGCCTACAGTATATATCACTGTGTCTTCTTATTGTCTCTGCATTTAGGCCTCTATATCACTGTGTCTTCTTATTGTCTCAGCCTTTAGGCCTCTATATCACTGTGTCTTCTTATTGTCTCTGCCTTTAGGCCTCTATATCACTGTGTCTTCTTATTGTCTCTGCCTTTGTCTGAGCCTGTATATAGCGGGGCTATATACAGGGTGTTACGGTACAGAGTCAATGTGGAGGCTATATACAGGGTATTACGGTACAGAGTCAATGTGGAGGCTATATACAGGGTATTACGGTACAGAGTCAATGTGGAGGCTATATACAGGGGGTAACGGTACAGAGTCAATGTGGAGGCTATATACAGGGGGTACCGGTACAGAGTTAATGTGGAGGCTATATACAGGGTGTACCGGTACAGAGTCAATGTGGAGGCTATATACAGGGGGTAACGGTACAGAGTCAATGTGGAGGCTATATACAGGGGGTACTGGGTACAGAGTCAATGTGGAGGCTATATACAGTGGGTACCGGTACAGTCAATGTGGAGGCTATATACAGGGGGTACTGGTACAGAGTCAATGTATGGGGGCACCAGTGTTGGGGTAATTGAGGTAATATGTACATGTAGGTGGAGTTATTAAAGTGACTATAGATAATAACAGAGTGTAAATAGTCTGGGAAGCCATTTGATTAGACTTTCAGTAGAAGTTGTTTAGAATCCTCTTGGACCTCGACTTGGCGCCTTCCAGTACCGCTTGTCGTGTTTTTTTTTAGGTTTTGTTGTGCCCTCTTCACGACTGTCTTGGTGTGCTTGAACCATGATAGTTTGTTGGTCATGTGGACACCAAGGAACTTGAAGCTCTCAACCTGCTCCACTGCAGCCCCGTCGATGAGAATGGGGTTGTGCTCGGTCCTCATTTTCCTGTAGTCCACAATCATCTCCTTTGTCTTGATCACGTTGAGGGAAAGGATGTTGTCCTTGCATCACATGGCCAGGTCTCTGACCTTCTCACTGTAGGCTGTCTCATCGTTGTCGGTGATCAGGCCAAACCACTTTAGTGTCATCAGCAAACTTAATGATGGTGTTGGACTCGTGCCTTTGCCGTGCAGTCATGAGTGAACAGGGAGTACAGGAGGGTACTGAGCACGTACCCCTGAGGTGTCCCGGTGTTGAGGAGGGGACTGAGCACGAGGGGCAGGGTAGTAAACAGCTTGTTTTTTAACTTTTCTTTTTTTTAAACATGAAAATTTACCCATTTACCTCATCTTAATGAGCATTTAAAACATAACCCATTAATGATATAATAACACACACACACACACACACACACACACACACACACACACACACACACACACACACACACACACACCCAAACCTCAGTGTGACTATAGAGATTGGACACCAACTCCCATCTATACTGTAATCATAGAAATTCAAGTCAGGTTCTATCGATTCTATTTCTATACTATCATCTCGGGAATCATTCTACAAACGCTTCTGGCCTGGTTGGATCAATCCGGGGGCCCAAAATAAAAGGAAAACAAACAGGAAGAAAGAAAGAAACCGTCCCTGCCTCTATTACCCACGAGGCATTGTGATTGATTGTCGTCTTCAAAAGCCCCTCTAGCAGTACTTCTGACAGCGCCTCGAGCAGTACTTCTGATCTGCTGTTTTGTGAGAGACTTATGTCTCCTATAAAAGACGAGATCTGCTGCCCCATTAGCCTTAACAACCCCTCATGAGGTCTGTCTCCTATAAAGGATTTCTGGCATCATACACTCCTGATTACGCACTGACACAAGGATATCTGGCATCATACACTCCTGATTACGCACTGACACAAGGATTTCTGGCATCATACACTCCTGATTACGCACTGACACAAGGATATCTGGCATCATACACTCCTGATTACGCACTGACACAAGGATTTCTGGCATCATACACTCCTGATTACGCACTGACACAAGGATTTCTGGCATCATACACTCCTGATTACGCACTGACACAAGGACTTCTGGCATCATACACTCCTGATTACGCACTGACACAAGGATTTCTGGCATCATACACTCCTGATTACGCAGTGACACAAGGATATCTGGCATCATACACTCCTGATTACGCACTGACACAAGGATATCTGGCATCATACACTCCTGATTACGCACTGACACAAGGATTTCTGGCATCATACACTCCTGATTACGCAGTGACACAAGGATATCTGGCATCATACACTCCTGATTACGCAGTGACACAAGGATATCTGGCATCATACACACCTGATTACGCACTGACACAAGGATTTCAGGCATCATACACTCCTGATTACGCACTGACACAAGGACTTCTGGCATCATACACTCCTGATTACGCACTGACACAAGGATTTCTGGCATCATACACTCCTGATTACGCAGTGACACAAGGATATCTGGCATCATACACTCCTGATTACGCACTGACAAGGATTTCTGGCATCATACACTCCTGATTACGCAGTGACACAAGGATATCTGGCATCATACACTCCTGATTACGCACTGACACAAGGATTTCTGGCATCATACTCTCCTGATTACGCAGTGATACAAGGATATCTGGCATCATACACTCCTGATTACACACTGACACAAGGATATCTGGCATCATACACTCCTGATTACGCACTGACACAAGGATTTCTGGCATCATACACTCCTGATTACGCACTGACACAAGTACTTCTGGCATCATACACTCCTGATTACGCACTGACACAAGGATTTATGGCATCATACACTCCTGATTACGCAGTGACACAAGGATATCTGGCATCATACACTCCTGATTACACACTGACACAAGGATATCTGGCATCATACACTCCTGATTACGCACTGACACAAGGACTTCTGGCATCATACACTCCTGATTATTGTGCATCAAAATAATGTGACATTTCCGGGTGTGTAAACTGCATGACTACCAGAGCCAGCCAATGATGAGCTCCAGAGTCTCCAAGCAGTATGTCGCCAGCCAATGATGAGCTTCGGAGGCTCCAAGCAGTATGTAGCCAGCCAATGATGAGCTCCGGAGGCTCCAAGCAGTATGTAGCCAGCCAATGATGAGCTTCGGAGGCTCCAAGCAGTATGTAGCCAGCCAATGATGAGCTCCGGAGGCTCCAAGCAGTATGTAGCCAGCCAATGATGAGCTCCAGAGGCTCCAAGCAGTATGTAGCCAGCCAATGATGAGCTCCGGAGGCTCCAAGCAGTATGTAGCCAGCCAATGATGAGCTCCAGAGGCTCCAAGCAGTATGTAGCCAGCCAATGATGAGCTCAGGAGGCTCCAAGCAGTATGTAGCCAGCCAATGATGAGCTCCGGAGTCTCCAAGCAGTATGTAGCCAGCCAATCCCTGTCAGCTATGCCATCAGCTTACAGCTCAGATGTAACCTGTTTGGATTTGGAATGTAATCGTTATTGCAGAGATGTGTTGTCTATGAGATTTAAAGCATATAATGTGTGCCTGCCAGCCTGGTCCCAGATCTGTTGTCTTGCCAACTACTATACTCATTGTTATGCCAAACATGTTTGACAATTATTAAAGGAGTTGGCAAGACGGCACAAACATATCTGGGAACAGGCAATTTATCTGTTGGTGTTGTTTCTCAAGGTGACTGTGTTGAGGTCATTATGAGAAGCCTAGTGTATGCTGTCTGTGTGTGTCATAATCCCCTCCTCTGGATGAGTTCCCGTCCCCTCAAGGAGGTGACCTCTGGATGAGTTCTATGAGGGGCCCATTTCCATAAAGGACGTGATCTCTGGATGTGTTCCCGTCTCCTCAAGGAGGTAACCCCTGGGTGAGTTCTACAAGGTCACCCCTCAGGGAGGTAACCCCTGGATGAGTTCTACAAGGTCACCCCTCAAGGAGGTGACCTCTGGATGAGTTCTACAAGGTCACCCCTCAAGGAGGTAACCGCTGGGTGAGTTCTACAAGGTCACCCCTCAAGGAGGTAACCCCTGGATGAGTTCTACAAGGTCACCCCTCAAGGAGGTAACCCCTGGGTGACTTCTACAAGGTCACCCCTCAAGGAGGTAACCCCTGGGAGAGTTCTACAAGGTCACCCCTCAAGGAGGTAACCCCTGGGTGAGTTCTACAAGGTCACCCCTCAAGGAGGTGATCTTTGCGCACCTCAATGACAACATCAAGTATCCCTTCCTGGCCAAGATGTGCATCATGTTTGGAAAGGTGGAGGAGATGTTCATCAGCACCAGTGGGGCTAAGGACATGGTCAAAGACCTGAACAACACCTCTGTCATGGGAAACATCATTCACTCTCAGCTGGACATCAAAAGGCAGGATACGGCTTCATGTCTGTGTGGTTTGATTTCCTGAGAGAGTTGGATTTTGTGAGTGTAGCAAAAAAACAACAACTTGCAATTAATATTAAACCATATAGGTGTTTTATGGAGACATAAATGATAATGATTGTACTCAATATTCCACCACCCCAGGCTCCTCTGGTTCCTCCCACGAAGGAGGTACACCCTACACCCCTCACTTCAGGCTACGTTGATGCCAGGCTACGTTGTTGCCAGGCTACGTTGTTGCCAGGTCAGTCTTACCAGGTGACCCTGTTGGGGTAATGTTTTTTGTTGTCTTTGGAAGATAATAAAAAATACAACAATAACATGAGGTTATGACATGAAAGGCCAGTTAGATTTAAACAATTGTTGTTCTTATAAAAAAACAAGTATATTCATTAGGATCGCAATAATCAATGTGGCAACTTTTGTTTTATCTAAACAGTCTTTCAGACATGTTGGATACAGCACTGGGTTGTTGTTATGTTGGATACAGCACTGGGTTGTTGTTATCGTGGATACAGCACTGGGTTGTTGTTATGTTGGATACAGCACTGGGTTGTTGTTATGTTGGATACAGCACTGGGTTGTTGTTATCGTGGATACAGCACTGGGTTGTTGTTATGTTGGATACAGCACTGGGTTGTTGTTATGTTGGATACAGCACTGGGTTGTTGTTATGTTGGATACAGCACTGGGTTGTTGTTATGTTGGATACAGCACTGGGTTGTTGTTATCGTGGATACAGCACTGGGTTGTTGTTATGTTGGATACAGCACTGGGTTGTTGTTATGTTGGATACAGCACTGGGTTGTTGTTATGTTGGATACAGCACTGGGTTGTTGTTATGTTGGATACAGCACTGGGTTGTTGTTATGTTGGATACAGCACTGGGTTGTTGTTATGTTGGATACAGCACTGGGTTGTTGTTATGTTGGATACAGCACTGGGTTGTTGTTATGTTGGATACAGCACTGGGTTGTTGTTATGTTGGATACAACACTGGGTTGTTGTTATGTTGGATACAACACTGGGTTGTTGTTATGGTGGATACAGCACTGGGTTGTTGTTATGTTGGATACAGCACTGGGTTGTTGTTATGTTGGATACAGCACTGGGTTGTTGTTATGTTGGATACAGCACTGGGTTGTTGTTATGATGGATACAGCACTGGGTTGTTGTTATGTTGGATACAGCACTGGGTTGTTGTTATGTTGGATACAGCACTGGGTTGTTGTTATGTTGGATACAGCACTGGGTTGTTGTTATGTTGGATACAGCACTGGGTTGTTGTTATGGTGGATACAGCACTGGGTTGTTGTTATGTTGGATACAGCACTGGGTTGTTGTTATGTTGGATACATCACTGGGTTGTTGTTATGATGGATACAGCACTGGGTTGTTGTTATGTTGGATCAGCACTGGGTTGTTGTTATGATGGATACAGCACTGGGTTGTTGTTATGTTGGATACAGCACTGGGTTGTTGTTATGTTGGATACAGCACTGGGTTGTTGTTATGTTGGATACAGCACTGGGTTGTTGTTATGTTGGATACAGCACTGGGTTGTTGTTATGTTGGATACAGCACTGGGTTGTAGTTATGTTGGATACAGCACTGGGTTGTTGTTATGTTGGATACAGCACTGGGTTGTTGTTATGTTGGATACAGCACTGGGTTGTTGTTATGCTGGATACAGCACTGGGTTGTTGTTATGTTGGATACAGCACTGGGTTGTTGTTATGTTGGATACAGCACTGGGTTGTTGTTATGTTGGATACAGCACTGGGTTGTTGTTATGTTGGATACAGCACTGGGTTGTTGTTATGTTGGATACAGCACTGGGTTGTTGTTATGTTGGATACAGCACTGGGTTGTTGTTATGTTGGATACAGCACTGGGTTGTTGTTATGTTGGATACAGCACTGGGTTGTTGTTATGTTGGATACAGCACTGGGTTGTTGTTATGTTGGATACAGCACTGGGTTGTTGTTATGTTTTGGATACAGCACTGGGTTGTTGTTATGTTTTGGATACAGCACTGGGTTGTTGTTATGTTGGATACAGCACTGGGTTGTTGTTATGTTGGATACAGCACTGGGTTGTTGTTATGTTGGATACAGCACTGGGTTGTTGTTATGTTGGATACAGCACTGGGTTGTTGTTATGTTGGATACAGCACTGGGTTGTTGTTATGTTGGATACAGCACTGGGTTGTTGTTATGGTGGATACAGCACTGGGTTGTTGTTATGTTGGATACAGCACTGGGTTGTTGTTATGGTGGATACAGCACTGGGTTGTTGTTATGGTGGATACAGCACTGGGTTGTTGTTATGGTGGATACAGCACTGGGTTGTTGTTATGGTGGATACAGCACTGGGTTGTTGTTATGTTGGATACAGCACTGGGTTGTTGTTATGTTGGATACAGCACTGGGTTGTTGTTATGTTGGATACAGCACTGGGTTGTTGTTATGTTGGATACAGCACTGGGTTGTTGTTATGATGGATACAGCACTGGGTTGTTTTTATGTTGGATACAGCACTGGGTTGTTGTTATGTTGGATACAGCACTGGGTTGTTGTTATGTTGGATACAGCACTGGGTTGTTGTTATGTTGGATACAGCACTGGGTTGTTGTTATGGTGGATACAGCACTGGGTTGTTGTTATGTTGGATACAGCACTGGGTTGTTGTTATGTTGGATACAGCACTGGGTTGTTGTTATGCTGGATACAGCACTGGGTTGTTGTTATGGTGGATACAGCACTGGGTTGTTGTTATGTTGGATACAGCACTGGGTTGTTGTTATGTTGGATACAGCACTGGGTTGTTGTTATGTTGGATACAGCACTGGGTTGTTGTTATGTTGGATACAGCACTGGGTTGTTGTTATGTTGGATACAGCACTGGGTTGTTGTTATCGTGGATACAGCACTGGGTTGTTGTTATGTTGGATACAGCACTGGGTTGTTGTTATGTTGGATACAGCACTGGGTTGTTGTTATGTTGGATACAGCACTGGGTTGTTGTTATGTTGGATACAGCACTGGGTTGTTGTTATGTTGGATACAGCACTGGGTTGTTGTTATGATGGATACAGCACTGGGTTGTTGTTATGATGGATACAGCACTGGGTTGTTGTTATGTTGGATACAGCACTGGGTTGTTGTTATGGTGGATACAGCACTGGGTTGTTGTTATGTTGGATACAGCACTGGGTTGTTGTTATGTTGGATACAGCACTGCGTTGTTGTTATGTTGGATACAGCACTGGGATGTTGTTATGGTGGATACAGCACTGGGTTGTTGTTATGTTGGATACAGCACTGGGTTGTTGTTATGGTGGATACAGCACTGGGTTGTTGTTATGGTGGATACAGCACTGGGTTGTTGTTATGTTGGATACAGCACTGGGTTGTTGTTATGTTGGATACAGCACTGGGTTGTTGTTATGTTGGATACAGCACTGGGTTGTTGTTATGGTGGATACAGCACTGGGTTGTTGTTATGTTGGATACAGCACTGGGTTGTTGTTATGGTGGATACAGCACTGGGTTGTTGTTATGGTGGATACAGCACTGGGTTGTTGTTATGGTGGATACAGCACTGGGTTGTTGTTATGTTGGATACAGCACTGGGTTGTTGTTATGTTGGATACAGCACTGGGTTGTTGTTATGTTGGATACAGCACTGGGTTGTTGTTATGATGGATACAGCACTGGGTTGTTTTTATGTTGGATACAGCACTGGGTTGTTGTTATGTTGGATACAGCACTGGGTTGTTGTTATGTTGGATACAGCACTGGGTTGTTGTTATGTTGGATACAGCACTGGGTTGTTGTTATGGTGGATACAGCACTGGGTTGTTGTTATGTTGGATACAGCACTGGGTTGTTGTTATGTTGGATACAGCACTGGGTTGTTGTTATGTTGGATACAGCACTGGGTTGTTGTTATGGTGGATACAGCACTGGGTTGTTGTTATGTTGGATACAGCACTGGGTTGTTGTTATGTTGGATACAGCACTGGGTTGTTGTTATGTTGGATACAGCACTGGGTTGTTGTTATGTTGGATACAGCACTGGGTTGTTGTTATGTTGGATACAGCACTGGGTTGTTGTTATCGTGGATACAGCACTGGGTTGTTGTTATGTTGGATACAGCACTGGGTTGTTGTTATGTTGGATACAGCACTGGGTTGTTGTTATGTTGGATACAGCACTGGGTTGTTGTTATGTTGGATACAGCACTGGGTTGTTGTTATGTTGGATACAGCACTGGGTTGTTGTTATGATGGATACAGCACTGGGTTGTTGTTATGATGGATACAGCACTGGGTTGTTGTTATGTTGGATACAGCACTGGGTTGTTGTTATGTTGGATACAGCACTGGGTTGTTGTTATGTTGGATACAGCACTGGGTTGTTGTTATGTTGGATACAGCACTGGGTTGTTGTTATGGTGGATACAGCACTGGGTTGTTGTTATGTTGGATACAGCACTGGGTTGTTGTTATGTTGGATACAGCACTGCGTTGTTGTTATGTTGGATACAGCACTGGGTTGTTGTTATGGTGGATACAGCACTGGGTTGTTGTTATGTTGGATACAGCACTGGGTTGTTGTTATGGTGGATACAGCACTGGGTTGTTGTTATGGTGGATACAGCACTGGGTTGTTGTTATGTTGGATACAGCACTGGGTTGTTGTTATGTTGGATACAGCACTGGGTTGTTGTTATGTTGGATACAGCACTGGGTTGTTGTTATGATGGATACAGCACTGGGTTGTTTTTATGTTGGATACAGCACTGGGTTGTTGTTATGTTGGATACAGCACTGGGTTGTTGTTATGTTGGATACAGCACTGGGTTGTTGTTATGGTGGATACAGCACTGGGTTGTTGTTATGTTGGATACAGCACTGGGTTGTTGTTATGTTGGATACAGCACTGGGTTGTTGTTATGTTGGATACAGCACTGGGTTGTTGTTATGGTGGATACAGCACTGGGTTGTTGTTATGTTGGATACAGCACTGGGTTGTTGTTATGTTGGATACAGCACTGGGTTGTTGTTATGTTGGATACAGCACTGGGTTGTTGTTATGTTGGATACAGCACTGGGTTGTTGTTATGTTGGATACAGCACTGGGTTGTTGTTATGTTGGATACAGCACTGGGTTGTTGTTATGTTGGATACAGCACTGGGTTGTTGTTATGTTGGATACAGCACTGGGTTGTTGTTATGTTGGATACAGCACTGGTTTGTTGTTATGTTAGATACAGCACTGGGTTGTTGTTATGGTGGATACAGCACTGGGTTGTTGTTATGGGGTGGCTACCCTCCCCAGGACATGTTTCCTTCCTCCTGCTGTTCTTCTTCTGCCGTCTCCTCTTCAGTCAGGCATACAAAGCTCCCCGTTAAACGGAGGACCCCCATTCATCTCCTCAAGGCCCCTGGGGTCGCCCCCACGTACCACCCTACTGCCTCCTTCCATCCTAAAAAAGCCCCAACTCTACTCCACAAATGCGGTGGCACCCCCTGCACCCGTACGAGCAGCCCCCTCCAGGCAGACAGGGACAGAGTGAGGAACAGAGACAGGGATAGATATTTAAGCCGGTACGGTGCCGGTGGGGTTGCCAGCAGTAAGATTTCAGTTAAATTTCCAAACAGACAAGGTCTGTAGTTTTCAAATTATATGTTATTTTCTATTTTCAGACAACAAAAAACATATAGTCAGAAACGTACAGAACCCAAAACAACAGGTCAGAGTTGAAAGACATGTTTTGTTCTGAATGTATCATTTGAAAGTAAATTTGGATGTTTAGAAAAGGTAGCATTATATAATAACATTATATTTTGTAAACCAGCCTAAAGATTGTTTTAGTGTTGCCTACTGCAGCTGAGGTAGCAAAAAAACAACAACAACATAATATTAGCTCTCATTTTCCAGCTAGCATTTTCACCACCGAGTGAGTACACACCCCCTTGAAGTGCACGTTGTCAGGTAAACCTGAGAGACGCTGTTCCCAGGTCATGTTCTCCTGAATACCCGATCACACGGACCCAGTCGTCTGAACACCAACCTGTTAGCTTCCCAACGTCCACGCAGGGCCGTGGGTGTGTTATATGCCGTTAATAACTCAAAAAGATGTTGGTTTGCTGGAAAAATTATCTGGAAAAGTTCGACCCAGAAACGTGTCTTTTCAAAGCAGTCTCAGATTGGGGTTTAAAATATGTTAATTGCAGTCATTTAGGCTACCTTTATTTAAACTAAGGAAAGTCAGTTAAGAACAAATTCTTATTTTCAATTACAGACTTGGAACAGTGGGTTAACTGCCTGTTCAGGGGCAGAACGATAGATTTTTACCTTGTCAGCTCGGGGATTTGAACTTGCAACCTTCTGGTTACTAGTCCAACACTCTAACCACTAGGCTACCTGCCACCTCTACACTCTAACCACTAGGCTACCTGCCACCTCTACACTCTAACAGCTAGGCTACCTGCCACCTCTACACTGTAGATGTAGAGAGAGCCAGGGACATATACCCTGGTGGGCTACATTTTGTTTAATTTCCTTAATTGCCAATACAACTGATCTCAAGTCAGTCCATACACCACTACAACTGATCTCAAGTCAGTCCATAAACCACTAACACTGATCTCAAGTCAGTCCATACACCACTACAACTGATCTCAAGTTAGTCCATTAACCACTACAACTGATCTCAAGTCAGTCCATACACCACTACAACTGATCTCAAGTCAGTCCGTACACCACTACAACTGATCTCAAGTCAGTCCATAAACCACTACAACTGATCTCAAGTCAGTCCATACACCACTACAACTGATCTCAAGTCAGTCCATACACCACTACAACTGATCTCAAGTCAGTCCATAAACCACTAACACTGATCTCAAGTCAGTCCGTACACCACTACAACTGATCTCAAGTCAGTCCATAAACCACTACAACTGATCTCAAGTCAGTCCATACACCACTACAACTGATCTCAAGTCAGTCCATACACCACTACAACTGATCTCAAGTCAGTCCATAAACCACTACAACTGATCTCAAGTCAGTCCGTACACCACTACAACTGATCTCAAGTCAGTCCGTACACCACTACAACTGATCTCAAGTCAGTCCATAAACCACTACAACTGATCTCAAGTCAGTCCGTACACCACTACAACTGATCTCAAGTCAGCCCATACACCACTACAACTGATCTCAAGTCAGTCCGTACACCACTACAACTGATCTCAAGTCAGTCCATACACCACTACAACTGATCTCAAGTCAGTCCAAAAAACCACTAAATGTATTTTTATTTTACTCTACTTTACCAACAGTTACTTTATTAAACTATTAGTGGATAGATGTGACCTTGATTTGCGGGGAAAGTTATCTGGAAATTTCAACCCAGAAACGTGTTTTTTTCATACAGGCTCAGGTTGGGGCTTAAAACATGTCAATAAATTATATTTACAGTATTTGACAAACAACAGAATGTAAAACATTTTAAATATTACCTTGAGAACGCATCATCGAGGCCGTACTCCACGTCCTGTGAATAAAAAGGGAACGAAGAAAAGCCCCATGAGACAAAATGTACTGTAGTATGTATCAATACAGCCCCATGAGACAAAATGTACTGTAGTACAGTATCAATACAGCACCAAGAGACAAAATGTACTGTAGTATGTATCAATATAACCCCATGAGACAAAATGTACTGTAGTATGTATCAATATAACCCCATGAGACAAAATGTACTGTAGTATGTATCAATACAGCCCCATGAGACAAAATGTACTGTAGTATGTATCAATACAGCCCCATGAGACAAAATGTACTGTAGTATGTATCAATACAGCCCCATGAGACAAAATGTACTGTAGTATGTATCAATACAACCCCATGAGACAAAATGTACTGTAGTATGTATCAATACAGCCCCATGAGACAAAATGTACTGTAGTATGTATCAATACAACCCCATGAGACAAAATGTACTGTAGTATGTATCAATACAGCCCCATGAGACAAAATGTACTGTAGTATGTATCAATACAGCCCCATGAGACAAAATGTACTGTAGTATGTATCAATACAACCCCATGAGACAAAATGTACTGTAGTATGTATCAATACAACCCCATGAGACAAAATGTACTGTAGTACAGTATCAATACAACCCCATGAGACAAAATGTACTGTAGTATGTATCAATACAACCCCATGAGACAAAATGTACTGTAGTATGTATCAATACAGCCCCATGAGACAAAATGTACTGTAGTATGTATCAATACAGCCCCATGAGACAAAATGTACTGTAGTATGTATCAATACAGCCCCATGAGACAAAATGTACTGTAGTATGTATCAATACAGCCCCATGAGACAAAATGTACTGTAGTATGTATCAATACAGCCCCATGAGACAAAATGTACTGTAGTATGTATCAATACAGCCCCATGAGACAAAATGTACTGTAGTATGTATCAATACAGCCCCATGAGACAAAATGTACTGTAGTATGTATCAATACAGCCCCATGAGACAAAATGTACTGTAGTATGTATCAATACAGCCCCATGAGACAAAATGTACTGTAGTACAGTATCAATACAACCCCATGAGACAAAATGTACTGTAGTATGTATCAATACAGCCCCATGAGACAAAATGTACTGTAGTATGTATCAATACAGCCCCATGAGACAAAATGTACTGTAGTACAGTATCAATACAACCCCATGAGACAAAATGTACTGTAGTATGTATCAATACAGCCCCATGAGACAAAATGTACTGTAGTACAGTATCAATACAACCCCATGAGACAAAATGTACTGTAGTATGTATCAATACAACCCCATGAGACAAAATGTACTGTAGTATGTATCAATACAACCCCATGAGACAAAATGTACTGTAGTATGTATCAATACAGCCCCATGAGACAAAATGTACTGTAGTATGTATCAATACAGCCCCATGAGACAAACTGTACTGTAGTATGTATCAATACAGCCCCATGAGACAAACTGTACTGTAGTACAGTATCAATATAACCCCATGAGACAAAATGTACTGTAGTATGTATCAATACAACCCCATGAGACAAAATGTACTGTAGTATGTATCAATACAACCCCATGAGACAAAATGTACTGTAGTATGTATCAATACAACCCCATGAGACAAAATGTACTGTAGTATGTATCAATACAACCCCATGAGACAAAATGTACTGTAGTACAGTATCAATACAGCCCCATGAGACAAAATGTACTGTAGTATGTATCAATACAGCCCCATGAGACAAAATGTACTGTAGTATGTATCAATACAGCCCCATGAGACAAAATGTACTGTAGTATGTATCAATACAGCCCCATGAGACAAAATGTACTGTAGTATGTATCAATACAGCCCCATGAGACAAAATGTACTGTAGTATGTATCAATACAGCCCCATGAGACAAAATGTACTGTAGTATGTATCAATACAGCCCCATGAGACAAAATGTACTGTAGTATGTATCAATACAGCCCCATGAGACAAAATGTACTGTAGTATGTATCAATACAGCCCCATGAGACAAAATGTACTGTAGTATGTATCAATACAGCCCCATGAGACAAAATGTACTGTAGTATGTATCAATACAGCCCCATGAGACAAAATGTACTGTAGTATGTATCAATACAGCCCCATGAGACAAAATGTACTGTAGTATGTATCAATACAGCCCCATGAGACAAAATGTACTGTAGTATGTATCAATACAGCCCCATGAGACAAAATGTACTGTAGTATGTATCAATACAGCCCCATGAGACAAAATGTACTGTAGTATGTATCAATACAGCCCCATGAGACACAATGTACTGTAGTATGTATCAATACAGCCCCATGAGACAAAATGTACTGTAGTATGTATCAATACAGCCCCATGAGACAAAATGTACTGTAGTATGTATCAATACAGCCCCATGAGACAAAATGTACTGTAGTATGTATCAATACAGCCCCATGAGACAAAATGTACTGTAGTATGTATCAATACAGCCCCATGAGACAAAATGTACTGTAGTATGTATCAATACAGCCCCATGAGACAAAATGTACTGTAGTATGCATCAATACAGCCCCATGAGACAAAATGTACTGTAGTATGTATCAATACAGCCCCATGAGACAAAATGTACTGTAGTATGTATCAATACAGCCCCATGAGACAAAATGTACTGTAGTATGTATCAATACAGCCCCATGAGACAAAATGTACTGTAGTATGTATCAATACAGCCCCATGAGACAAAATGTACTGTAGTATGTATCAATACAGCCCCATGAGACAAAATGTACTGTAGTATGTATCAATACAGCCCCATGAGACAAAATGTACTGTAGTATGTATCAATACAGCCCCATGAGACAAAATGTACTGTAGTATGTATCAATACAGCCCCATGAGACAAAATGTACTGTAGTATGTATCAATACAGCCCCATGAGACAAAATGTACTGTAGTATGTATCAATACAGCCCCATGAGACAAAATGTACTGTAGTATGTATCAATACAGCCCCATGAGACAAAATGTACTGTAGTATGTATCAATACAGCCCCATGAGACAAAATGTACTGTAGTATGTATCAATACAGCCCCATGAGACAAAATGTACTGTAGTATGTATCAATACAGCCCCATGAGACAAAATGTACTGTAGTATGTATCAATACAGCCCCATGAGACAAAATGTACTGTAGTATGTATCAATACAGCCCCATGAGACAAAATGTACTGTAGTATGTATCAATACAGCCCCATGAGACAAAATGTACTGTAGTATGTATCAATACAGCCCCATGAGACAAAATGTACTGTAGTATGTATCAATACAGCCCCATGAGACAAAATGTACTGTAGTACAGTATCAATACAGCCCCATGAGACAAAATGTACTGTAGTACAGTATCAATACAACCCCATGAGACAAAATGTACTGTAGTATGTATCAATACAGCCCCATGAGACAAAATGTACTGTAGTATGTATCAATACAGCCCCATGAGACAAAATGTACTGTAGTATGTATCAATACAGCCCCATGAGACAAAATGTACTGTAGTATGTATCAATACAACCCCATGAGACAAAATGTACTGTAGTATGTATCAATACAACCCCATGAGACAAAATGTACTGTAGTACAGTATCAATACAACCCCATGAGACAAAATGTACTGTAGTATGTATCAATACAACCCCATGAGACAAAATGTACTGTAGTATGTATCAATACAACCCCATGAGACAAAATGTACTGTAGTATGTATCAATACAACCCCATGAGACAAAATGTACTGTAGTACAGTATCAATATAACCCCATGAGACAAACTGTACTGTAGTACAGTATCAATACAACCCCATGAGACAAAATGTACTGTAGTATGTATCAATACAACCCCATGAGACAAAATGTACTGTAGTATGTATCAATACAGCCCCATGAGACAAAATGTACTGTAGTATGTATCAATACAGCCCCATGAGACAAAATGTACTGTAGTATGTATCAATACAACCCCATGAGACAAAATGTACTGTAGTATGTATCAATACAACCCCATGAGACAAAATGTACTGTAGTATGTATCAATACAACCCCATGAGACAAAATGTACTGTAGTACAGTATCAATACAACCCCATGAGACAAACTGTACTGTAGTACAGTATGTACTGTATGCATCGAAGATAACCTACAAATCGTAACATGACCTCCGCATTCTGTGAGCAGAAGCAGTACCAAGACAACCCCCACATGACACTGTACACATCAATATGCAGGCCAATATAACCTACATACTGTAACATTTATAGCAAGAAAGCGTTACCAGTATCAATTCTATACACCTCCTCAGTGCACCACATTATGAAATAGCTTCACCCACATAGCTTCAATCAATCAAATTGCGCAGTGATGTTTAAAAAAAAATTAAATCGGCGTCCCCATCCCACGGGACAGTTAAGCTAACGTAGGCTAATGTGATTAGCATGAGGTTGTAAGTTACGTGAACATTTCCCAGGACATAGACATATGATCTGATATTGGCAGAAAGCTTACATTCTTGTTTATCTAACTGCACTGTCCAATTTACAGTAGCTATTACAGTGAAAGAATACCATGCTATTGTTTGAGGAGAGTGGCACGGTTATGAACTTAAATGTATTAATAAACCAATTAGGCACATTTGGGCAGTCTTGATACAATATTTTGAACCGATATGCAATGGTTCATTGGATCAGTCTAAAACTTTGCATACACACTCTTGCTATCTAGTGGCCAAAATCTAAATTGCACCTGGGCTGGAATAATGAATTATGGCCTTTCTCTTCCATTTCAAAGATGAGGGTACAAAAAAATGGTTGTTTTTTTCTTTGTATTGTCCTTTACCAGATCTAATGTGTTATATTCTCCTACATTCATTTCACATCACTACAAACTTCAAAGTCTTTCCTTTCAAATGGTATCAAGAATATGCATAGCCTTGCTTCAGGTCCTGAGCTACAGGCAGTTAGATTTGGGTATGTCATTTTAGAGGAATGTTTTTTTTTTAAAGGTTGGATCCTTAAGGGGTTTTAAGTGAATTACCAAGAGCTGCAGAGCAGTATTTCATCTCTACACTGTTTTCAATCTCCACTGAGTGTACAAAATTGACGTTGTTCTGAGGGCGGGGGGGAGGGGGGGGGGGGTGTTCCTAACGTTTGATACACTCAGTGTATATCAATATTTTAAATCAATATTCGTTAGTTAATAATATTGGTTTGTGAAATACGGTCAAATTTAGAATAGTAAAGGAGACACATCCTTTGGCAGACTTTTAATAAAGAATATTCAGTAAATAGAGAGAAAGAGAGTGATGAGAGAAAGAGACTGAAGCGAGAGGGAAAGACAGAGAGCGACCCAACCAAATCATGAGAAAACACAAAGATAATTACTTGAAACATTGAAAAGAATTAACAAAAAAACAGAGCAAACTAGAATGCTATTTGGCTCTAAACAGAGAGTACACAGTGCCAGAATACCTGACCACTGTGACTGACCTAAAATTAATTATGTACAGACTCTGTGAGCATAGCCTTGCTATTGAGAAAGGCCGCCGTAGGCAGACATGGCTCTTATGATAAGACAGGCTATGTGCTCACTGCCCACAAAATGAGGTGGAAACCGAGCTGCACTTCCTAACCTCCTGCCCAATGTATGACCATATTAGAGACACATATTTCCCTCAGATTACACGGATCAACAAAGAATTAGAAAACAAATCAAATTTTGATGAACTCCCATATCTACTGGGTGAAATACCACAGTGTGCATCACAGCAGCAAGATTTGTGACCTGTTGCCACAAGAAAAGGGCAACCAGTGAAGAACAAACACCATTGTAAACACAACATATGTTTATGTTTATTTATTTTCCCTTTTGTACTTTAACTATTTACACATCGTTACAACACTGTATATAAATATAGATAATATGACCTATTTCACTTGCTTTTTCAATGTAAACATGTTTCCCATGCCAATAAAAAACCCTTTAAATTGAATTGAGAGAGAGAGCGAGACTTTATAATGTCGTTGACAGACTAGTTGATGAGATGTGGTTGATCTCGTCTCCCAGTGAGGACACATATCGGATGATGTGAAGTATTTAACATTCAAAGGGAAACTCTGCCACCTAGTGGCCAGTATATGTCAACACAGCTGCATAACAAGGAACAACTTGTGTTTGGAGTAGAACATTCAACTAATCACTGATCCAGGGTCAGCTATCATAACTTGTTGTTAAGTTTAGGATTTGTGAACCATAAACTAGTATTTAGGGGTGACCTCTACACCTTAATAATGTATATAGTATATGGCCTTTACAAAAAGAACCCCCTGGCACGACAGGGGACTGTAGTAGAGAAGACTATCCACCTCTATTATAATCGAGGCCATGTCTAATGGGGACAGGGGCGGACTGGCCATCTGGCATTTCTGGCATGTGCCAGATGGGCTGGTACATTTGAAGCCTAGTGGGCCTGTTTGTTGTGCTAAATGATCATTATCCGGTTCATAATTGGGGGCCGGTGTATCAGAAATGCCATGGCCGGTATTTGGTCCCAGTCCGCCGCAGAATGGAGTTCATGTCATTATCATCCGTTATATCTAAACAACATCCTGGAACAGACCCAGATTATCATCCGTTATCTCTAAACAACGTCCTGGAACAGACCCAGATTATCATCCGTTATCTCAAAACAACGTCCTGGAACAGACCCAGATTCTCATCCGTTATCTCTAAACAATATCCTGGAACAGACCCAGATTCTCATCCGTTATCTCTAAACAATATCCTGGAACAGACCCAGATTCTCATCCGTTATCTCTAAACAACATCCTGGAACAGACCCAGGTTCTCATCTGTTATCTCTAAACAACATCCTGGAACAGACCCAGATTCTCATCCGTTATCTCTAAACAATATCCTGGAACAGACCCAGGTTCTCATCCGTTATCTCTAAACAACATCCTGGAACAGACCCAGGTTCTCATCCGTTATATCTAAACAACATCCTGGAACAGACCCAGATTCTCATCCGTTATCTCTAAACAATATCCTGGAACAGACCCAGATTCTCATCCGTTATCTCTAAACAACATCCTGGAACAGCCCCAGGTTCTCATCTGTTATCTCTAAACAACATCCTGGAACAGACCCAGGTTCTCATCCGTTATCTCTAAACAACATCCTGGAACAGACCCAGATCCTCATCCGTTATCTCTAAACAACATCCTGGAACAGACCCAGGTTCTCATCCGTTATCTCTAAACAACATCCTGGAACAGACCCAGGTTCTCATCCGTTATCTCTAAACAATATCCTGGAACAGACCCAGGTTCTCATCCGTTATCTCTAAACAACATCCTGGAACAGACCCAGATTCTCATCCGTTATCTCTAAACAACATCCTGGAACAGACCCAGGTTCTCATCCGTTATCTCTAAACAACATCCTGGAACAGACCCAGGTTCTCATCTGTTATCTCTAAACAACATCCTGGAACAGACCCAGATTCTCATCCGTTATCTCTAAACAATATCCTGGAACAGACCCAGATTCTCATCCGTTATCTCTAAACAACATCCTGGAACAGACCCAGATTCTCATCCGTTATCTCTAAACAACATCCTGGAACAGACCCAGATTCTCATCCGTTATCTCTAAACAACATCCTGGAACAGACCCAGGTTCTCATCCGTTATCTCTAAACAACATCCTGGAACAGACCCAGGTTCTCATCCGTTATCTCTAAACAAAATCCTGGAACAGACCCAGTTCATCCTCAGAGGAGAAGAAATACTGTTTGAGTCACATTAGGTGTGATAATGAGACTGGATAGACCAATCACAGGCCTGGAACCCAAGGTCACAACCTACCCAGGAGTCGTGTTTGATTGGTCGTTTCCGGGTGGGTTTGTTGCGGGGCGAGCTGAACGACATGGAGAAGAATGGCCGTCTCAGCTTCTCTTCCTTCTCCAGGGGCTGGTGCTTCTCTGAGTCTGACAGAGACAGAGGGGGAAGGAGCAAGGGAGGGAGGTTGGAGGAAAGAAAGAGAGAGAGAGAGGTAGAGAGGGGAGGGGAGAGGTAGAGATAAAGAGAGAGAGAGAGGTAGAGAGGGGAGGGGAGAGGTAGAGATAAAGAGAGAGGTAGAGAGGGGAGGGGAGAAGTAGAGATAAAGAGAGAGAGAGAGGTAGAGAGGGGAGGGGAGAGGTAGAGATAAAGAGAGAGAGAGAGGTAGAGAGGGGAGGGGAGAGGTAGAGATGTAGAGAGGGGAGAGGTAGAAATAAAGAGAGAGGTAGAGAGGGGAGGGGAGAGGTAGAGATAAAGAGAGAGAGAGGTAGAGAGGGGAGGGGAGAGGTAGAGATGTAGAGAGGGGAGAGGTAGAGATAAAGAGAGAGGTAGAGAGGGGAGGGGAGAGGTAGAGATAAAGAGAGAGAGAGAGAGGTAGAGAGGGGAGTGGAGAGGTAGAGATAAAGAGAGAGAGAGAGGTAGAGAGGGGAGGGGAGAGGTAGAAAAAAAGAGAGAGGTAGGGAGGGGAGAGGTCGAGAAAATGAAAGAGAGAGAGAGAGAGGTAGGGAGGGGAGAGGTAGAGAAAAAGAGAGAGAGAGAGGTAGGGAGGGGAGAGGTAGAGAAAAAGAGAGAGAGAGAGGTAGGGAGGGGAGAGGTAGAGAAAAAGAGAGAGAGAGAGGTAGGGAGGGGAGAGGTAGAGAAAAAGAGAGAGAGAGAGAGACTCATCTTTTGTTGTTTCCATTGACCCTGCGTCACAGGACAGAGTAGATCAATGAAAGCCCATGGGACATGGCCATCACAGCAGTAGAATTTTAATGACCTGAAACTTTCAACCGTAGTGATCAGACCAGGTCCCCGAGGCTTTACTGCGCCACTTTAGAAGAATCTCCAGCTGTCTCCCCTGAAGCCATGAGCACCGAGAGGAGAGTGGAGCAGAGAGGAGCTAAGTGACTTACCTCAAGCGCAGTGAGTGTGTCCTACGGAGGAGTCTACATCTGCAGACTCCCTGCCGTGCTAGAGTTGAGCAACGAAAGGCAAGGTCAAGATCACATACAGCAAGAGTACCAGGAAGTTGACCTACCTGAGACACAGTGTGTGTTTGTCATCTCTGTCTGTCCATCGCTGACAGAACATGAGCAGCACGTCCTGGCCTTCTTACTTTTATCTGAGGACAGAGAGGAGAAGCAGAGAGAAGAGAAGACTCCTTAAAGGGGAAGAATCTCTGCACACTTATATCAACAGCATTAATGATCTACCTTCCTGAGCTACTGCAAATAGTTAGTACTCACCTTCCTGATTTACTGTTAGTTAGTACTCACCTTCCTGATGTAGTTAGATTTACTGTCACTCACCTTCCTGATTCACTGTTAGTTAGTACTCACCTTCCTGATTTACTGTTAGTTAGTTTACTACTGTCAGAGTCTCACCTTCCTGATTTAGTTAGTTAGATTTACTGTCAGTTAGTACACCTTCCTGATTTACTGTTAGTTAGTTAGAGTTAGTACTCCTTCCTGATTTACTGTTAGTTAGTACTCACCTTCCTGATTTACTGTCAGAGTTAGTACTCACCTTCCTGATTTACTGTCAGAGTTAGTACTCACCTTCCTGATTCACTACTCACCTTCCTGATTTACTGTCAGAGTTAGTACTCACCTTCCTGATTTACTGTCAGAGTTAGTACTCACCTTCCTGATTTACTGTTAGTTAGTACTCACCTTCCTGATTTACTGTTAGTTAGTACTCACCTTCCTGATATACTGTACTTAGTACTCACCTTCCTGATGTACTGTCAGTTAGTACTCACCTTCCTGATTTACTGTCAGAGTTAGTACTCACCTTCCTGATTACTGTCAGAGTTAGTACTCACCTTCCTGATTTACTGTTAGTTAGTACTCACCTTCCTGATTTACTGTTAGTTAGTACTCACCTTCCTGATTTACTGTTAGTTAGTACTCACCTTCCTGATTTACTGTCTGTTAGTTAGTACTCACCTTCCTGATTTACTGTCACTCACCTTCCTGATTTAGTTACTCACCTTCCTGATGTAATGTCAGAGTTAGTACTCACCTTCCTGATGTACTGTCAGAGTTAGTACTCACCTTCCTGATGTACTGTTAGTTAGTACTCACCTTCCTGATTTACTGTTAGTTAGTACTCACCTTCCTGATGTAATGTCAGAGTTAGTACTCACCTTCCTGATGTACTGTTAGTTAGTACTCACCTTCCTGATTCACTGTTAGTTAGTACTCACCTTCCTGATTTACTGTTAGTTAGTACTCACCTTCCTGATGTAATGTCAGAGTTAGTACTCACCTTGCTGATGTACTGTCAGAGTTAGTACTCACCTTCCTGATGTACTGTTAGTTAGTACTCACCTTCCTGATGTACTGTTAGTTAGTACTCACCTTCCTGATTCACTGTTAGTTAGTACTCACCTTCCTGATGTACTGTCAGAGTTAGTACTCACCTTCCTGATGTACTGTCAGAGTTAGTACTCACCTTCCTGATGTACTGTTAGTTAGTACTCACCTTCCTGATTCACTGTTAGTTAGTACTCACCTTCCTGATGTACTGTCAGAGTTAGTACTCACCTTCCTGATTCACTGTTAGTTAGTACTCACCTTCCTGATTCACTGTTAGTTAGTACTCACCTTCCTGATTTACTGTTAGTTAGTACTCACCTTCCTGATATACTGTCAGAGTTAGTACTCACCTTCCTGATTTACTGTTAGTTAGTACTCACCTTCCTGATTTACTGTTAGTTAGTACTCACCTTCCTGATGCACTGTTAGTTAGTACTCACCTTCCTGATTTACTGTTAGTTAGTACTCACCTTCCTGATGTAATGTCAGAGTTAGTACTCACCTTCCTGATGTACTGTCAGAGTTAGTACTCACCTTCCTGATTTACTGTTAGTTAGTACTCACCTTCCTGATTTACTGTTAGTTAGTACTCACCTTCCTGATGTACTGTCAGAGTTAGTACTCACCTTCCTGATTTACTGTTAGTTAGTACTCACCTTCCTGATGTACTGTCAGAGTTAGTACTCACCTTCCTGATTTACTGTTAGTTAGTACTCACCTTCCTGATGTACTGTCAGAGTTAGTACTCACCTTCCTGATGTACTGTCAGAGTTAGTACTCACCTTCCTGATTTACTGTTAGTTAGTACTCACCTTCCTGATGTACTGTCAGAGTTAGTACTCACCTTCCTGATTCACTGTTAGTTAGTACTCACCTTCCTGATTCACTGTTAGTTAGTACTCACCTTCCTGATTTACTGTTAGTTAGTACTCACCTTCCTGATGTACTGTCAGAGTTAGTACTCACCTTCCTGATGTACTGTCAGAGTTAGTACTCACCTTCCTGATTTACTGTTAGTTAGTACTCACCTTCCTGATTTACTGTTAGTTAGTACTCACCTTCCTGATTTACTGTTAGTTAGTACTCACCTTCCTGATTTACTGTCAGAGTTAGTACTCACCTTCCTGATTTACTGTTAGTTAGTACTCACCTTCCTGATTTACTGTCAGAGTTAGTAATCACCTTCCTGATTTACTGTTAGTTAGTACTCACCTTCCTGATTTACTGTCAGAGTTAGTACTCACCTTCCTGATTTACTGTTAGTTAGTACTCACCTTCCTGATTCACTGTTAGTTAGTACTCACCTTCCTGATTTACTGTTAGTTAGTACTCACCTTCCTGCTTTACTGTTAGTTAGTACTCACCTTCCCGATTTACTGTTAGTTAGTACTCACCTTCCTGATTTACTGTCAGAGTTAGTACTCACCTTCCTGATGTACTGTCAGAGTTAGTACTCACCTTCCTGATGTACTGTCAGAGTTAGTACTCACCTTCCTGATTTACTGTTAGTTAGTACTCACCTTCCTGATTTACTGTTAGTTAGTACTCACCTTCCTGATTCACTGTTAGTTAGTACTCACCTTCCTGATTCACTGTCAGAGTTAGTACTCACCTTCCTGATTTACTGTTAGTTAGTACTCACCTTCCTGATTTACTGTTAGTTAGTACTCACCTTCCTGATTTACTGTTAGTTAGTACTCACCTTCCTGATTCACTGTCAGAGTTAGTACTCACCTTCCTGATTTACTGTTAGTTAGTACTCACCTTCCTGATTTACTGTTAGTTAGTACTCACCTTCCTGCTTTACTGTCAGAGTTAGTACTCACCTTCCTGATTTACTGTTAGTTAGTACTCACCTTCCTGATTTACTGTTAGTTAGTACTCACCTTCCTGATTTACTGTTAGTTAGTACTCACCTTCCTGATTTACTGTTAGTTAGTACTCACCTTCCTGATTTACTGTTAGTTAGTACTCACCTTCCTGATTTACTGTTAGTTAGTACTCACCTTCCTGATTTACTGTTAGTTAGTACTCACCTTCCTGATTTACTGTTAGTTAGTACTCACCTTCCTGATTTACTGTTAGTTAGTACTCACCTTCCTGAGCAATCTCCCACAGGTCCAGAGCTACTTTGAAGGCCTGGGCTACTGTTAGCGTCACAGCCTGGGCCTGTCAATGACAGAACACAGAACCTCAGAGAATAACACACTCTGATTGGCTACATCTTCAAAGAACCTCAGGTAATACCATAGTTAAACTGGCCCTTACTGTTAAGAGTTTAAGCAAATACACAGTAAACATTATCATACGTGCACTACCCATTGTTACCACAAGATGGAGCCACACACGCCCTTTTCACTGCAGTCTGCATCTAAAGAGAGTAAGTTTGGTCTTCTATTGAAAATCCTGGTGACTTATGAAGTCAGAGGAATAAAACTCCTTAATTTATTTAAGGTCTTATTTGTGATATTCAGTGCCTGGGATCATTACTATCAAACAGGACCGTTAAATGATAACAGTAAGATGTGTGTGTCTTTTCATAAATGAAAACTGTTGCTCACTTACGATCTTCTTCTTGTGGCAGAGGAAAGCGTGGCACTCAAGTGTCTCACTGAACTGACTCTGGGAAACGTAGGCAAACACCTTGTCCTGAGTTTTATCTGCTGTGCAGTAAGAGATTCTGCAGGAGGAGAGAAAAATACAACTCCCATCAACCAGTGCGGTCTAGGATATGAAAGAACCATGACATAGAAAACATACCACACACTTCACTGTCAAATGTCAAATAAAAGCTGACTTCATAAACACTCTCTGGATGAATCACGGCCTTTCGAGTGGAGCAGCGGTCTAAGTCATTTGCATCGCAGTGCTGAGGTGTCTCCACAGCCTTATGCTCGATGTGTCACATCCGGCCGGGAGACCCGTGAGGCGGTAGCACAACTGGCCCAGCGTCTTCCGGGTTAGGGGAGGGATTTCCTCGTCTCATTGTGCTATAGGGACTCCTTGTGGTGGGCCGTGCGCCTGCAAGCTGACCTCGGGTCGTCAGTTGGACGGTGTTTCCTCGGACACATTGGGGTGCGGCTGGCTTCCGGGTTAAGCCAGCAGTGTGTCAAGAAGCTGTGCGGCCTGTCAGGGTCGTGTTTCGGAGGACACATGGCCTCTTCCGAATCCGTACGGGAGTTGCAGTGATGAGACTGTAACTACCAAAAGGGGTAAAACATGTTTTATTTTTTTATGGAGTGATGACTCACGCTTCACCATCTGGCAGTCCAACGGACAAATCTGGGTTGGATGCCAGGAGAATGCCACCTGCCCCAATGCATAGTGGCAACTGTAAAGTTTGGTGGATGAGGAAAACTGGTCTGGGGCTGTTTCATTGGTTTGGGCTCGGCCCTTTAGTTCCAGTGAAGGGAAATCTTAATGCTACAGCATACACTGACATTTTAGATGATTCTAACTTTGTGGCAACAGTTTGGGGAAGGCCCTTTCCTGTTTCAGCATGACAAAGCCACAGTGCAGAAAGTGAAGTCCATACAGAAATGGTTTGTTGAGATCGGTGTGGAAGAACTTGACTGGCCTGCACAGAGCCCTGACCTCAACTCTATCGAACACCTTTGGGATGAATTGGAACGCGGACTGAGAGCCAGGTCTACTTGCCCAACATTAGTGCCCAACCTCACGAATGCTCTTTTGGCTGAAGGAAGCAAGTCCCCAAAGCAATGTTCCTACATCTAGTGGAAAGCATTCCCAGAAGAGTGGAGGCTGTTATAGCAGCAATGTTCCTACATCTAGTGGAAAGCCTTCCCAGAAGAGTGGAGTCTGTTATAGCAGCAATGTTCCAACATCTAGTGGAAAGCCTTCCCAGAAGAGCGGAGGCTGTTGTAGCAGCAATGTTCCAACATCTAGTGGAAAGCCTTCCCAGAAGAGTGGAGGCTGTTATGGCAGCAAAGGGGGGACCAACTCCATATTAATGCTCATGATTTTGGAATGAGATGTTTGATTAGCAGGTGCCCACATACCTTTGGTCATGTAGTGTATGTTGCCCATGCCAATAAAGCCCCTTTGAATTTAATTGAATTGAATGGAGAGAGATAGCGAGAGAGAGAGAGAGAGAGAGAGAGAGAGAGAGAGAGAAGGCGAGAGAGAGAAAGACAGCGAGAGTGACAGACAGCAAGAGAGTGAGAGAGAAAGAAAGACAGAGAGAGAAAGACAGAGAGAGTGAGAGAGAAAGACAGAGAGAGAGTGAGAGAGAAAGACAGAGAGACAGAGAGAGAGAAAGAAAGAGAGACCGAGAGAGAGAAAGAAAGAGAGAGAGAAAGACAGAGAGAGAGAGTGAGAGAGAAAGACAGAGAGAGAGAGTGAGAGAGAAAGACAGAGAGAGAGTGAGAGAGAAAGACAGAGAGAGAGTGAGAGAGAAAGACCGAGAGCAAGTGAGAGAAAGACAGAGAGTGAGAGAAAGAGAGAGTGAGAGAGAAAGACAGAGAGTGAGAGAGAAAGACAGAGAGAGTGAGAGAGAAAGACATAGAGAGTGAGAGAAAAAGACATAGAGAGTGAGAGAAAAAGACAGAGAGAGAGTGAGAGAGAAAGACAGTAGAGAGAGTAAGAGAGAAAGACAGAGAGCAAGTGAGAGAAAGACAGAGAGCAAGTGAGAGAAAGACAGAGAGAGAGAAAGACAGAGAGAGTGAGAGAAAGAGAGAGTGAGAGAGAAAGACAGAGAGAGAGTGAGAGAGAAAGACAGAGAGTGAGAGAGAAAGACAGAGAGAGTGAGAGAGAAAGACAGAGAGAGTGAGGGAGAAAGACAGAGAGAGTGAGAGAGAAAGACAGAGAGAGTGAGAGAGAAAGACAGAGAGTGAGAGAGAAAGACAGAGAGAGTGAGAGAGAGAAAGAGAGAATATGATGATAGTGTTATACTCATAACTCCACTCTGCTATACCCAACCTGTTGCATATGCATGAGCAGCAGGCCAATCACAGCAGGGCGCGAGGGGGGAAACATGAATATTAATTAGGTATATATATATATCACAGATGGGCCAAAGAGACTGTGTCCCAAAGCGCTACGGGTCCTAGTCAAAAGTAGTACACTACTACCCTAAAGGAATTGGGTGCCATTTGGGACACATCCAGAACATGGAAGACAGAGCAGAGCAGAAACAAACTGAACACATTAGCTTTACGGTCTTAAAAAAAGAAAAACTCCTTACGGAATCTTAAGCTGTCTTGTCAAAGATGTAAAACCACTGAACAGGCTTTGAAAGAGATTCATTACCAGGGGCCACGGTTATTAACCTCTCAGAGGAAGAGCGCTGATCTAGGATCAGATTCTATCTGTCCATGTAATATTTTTTTAACGGTGATCTAAAAGACAAAACTGGTCCTATATCAGCACTCCTACTCAATCTACATACATCTATTAAAACACAATGTCACAAGCAAATGAGAACCGAGCGAGAACGTTCCTTGTTATGGAAATGTTTCTTGTTATCTACGTAACAATCAACCCCAGTTTCAACAACAGCCAATGAAAGGAAAAGGAACCAGAGAGTATTCATGTTCAAAACGTAACGTTAAGCCTATAACTACTGTTCCCTGAAGGAGGGAAACCCGGTACAACATGTTATGTTCAAAACGTAACGTTAAGCCTATAACTACTGTTCCCTGAAGGAGGGAAACCCGGTACAACATGTTATGTTCAAAACGTAACGTTAAGCCTATAACTACTGTTCCCTGAAGGAGGGAAACCCGGTACAACATGTTATGTTCAAAACGTAACGTTAAGCCTATAACTACTGTTCCCTGAAGGAGGGAAACCCGGTACAACATACTATGTTCAAAACTAAACATTATGACTATAACTACTGTTCCCTGAAGGAGGGAAACCAGGTACAACATACTATGTTCAAAACTAAACATTATGACTAGAACTACTGTTCCCTGAAGGAGAGGAAACAGGTACAACATACTATGGGGAGTTGAACTCTTGCAACTTTGGTTGAAAGATCTACAACCACGCCTGACAATGCCAATGAAATCCGCTCCTCACTGGAAGGCCCCGCATCAACAATAGCCCAACGGGAACAACTTTCATCACAGAGGCCATCATCTCAGTAAGCGTAGGCAGTGTTGTAAAGGCACTGTATGTCCCATCCTGGACACCCTCCATGGAGATAGAAAAAAAGCCATACGAGAGTGAGTAACGGAATGCTCTGCTACCGAAGTCAGACAGCTGGTTTCCTATGAAGTCTAGAGACTGAATCCGGGACAGTAGGATGGATGTGTGAAATACCACTTGCCCCCTAGACTCCGCCTCCACCAACCAATCGGCTGTAATAGCTTGCGGTTTATTCTCCGGTGATTGCACGTTGGCCAATAGAACGGATGGTAGAGGCGGGTTACCAACTCGCCGCCAAATTCTCACAAGGCACTGTCGTAGCTGAATCAGAATCAGTTAATTGACATTGATAAATAAGATGTTTTATGCTTAGTAAAGCATAATAATATGCTTATGTGAGAAAGTCACTTGGGGCCCAGAGAGGGGAGAGGTCAGGGTTGTCTTCATATTTGAATGTGTCTGTAACTATTCCTAAACCATGTGAAGGGCTCCACCATGTCTGTACTCTAGTCACTCCCTCCTTTTCCCATTGGGGGAAGGAGTATGGCAGTGTCTGGAACCATTGTGTGTCCCCTCTGATGTTGCATAAATCTTGACCTAGTATATGACCTAGAGGCTCACTCCCCTCCGTGAGCTTGCCCAGGAGGGAGTGTATTTGAGATGGGAGTTATATGCCATTGGATGAGGCAATGTTTTGGTACTATGAAGTACCAAGAACGAGAAGTAGAACCTCGTCTGAGACCAAACTGAACGACAATTTATAGCTAATGCTATCTGGCTATGGGACACTCCTCTTTCATGTAATATGATACTCTTTTTTAAGTGTACTTTGTGAAGTTCATCATGTGAGTTGAGAGTTGTGTATCTTGCCTATAAAAGATACTAAGCATTCTTTTGTAAGCACTCTCAGAATTCTTTTATAGACACTGAATTGGTCTGAGAGTCATAGGGCTATGGTGAAGCTCATATTATTTAATGATGAAGTTTAAGTATAACTCTGACTGGTGTGTGGTTTGTAACTCTCATCATTTAGTAATACAGGAAATTACCACGACAGCACCCTGATCTCTTCCCCCTGTCATTCCTTATTTTCTTCATGTGAATGACGGGGATTTGGGCCTTGTCTGGGAGCCACATTATCTCCTTCCTGTCTGACTCATGAAGAAAAAAATCTTTGTCCAGTTCGAAGCTCTTTTCGGTCATAAGAGGCGGTAGCATCAACATTATGTTCCAGTAATAAGCTGTAAACAATGCAAAAGCACTGTACAAAATAAAATGTATAATTATTCCCACTATTGCAGAGAATCAGACTATGCTATCCTCTGCCTATTGGCTACATAGCTTATTCAAGTTTGTCTCAATTTATTTTTTATTTAACCTTTATTTAACAAGTCAGTTAAGAACAAATTCTTATTTACAATGACGGCCTACCCTGGCCAAACCCGGACGACGTGGGGCCAATTGTGCGACTCCCAATCACGGCCGGATGTGATATAGCCTGGATTCTAACAAGGGACTGTAGTGACGCCTCTTGCACTGGAATGCAGTGCCTTAGACCACTGTGCCACTCAAAATACAACACTGCCCCTTTAAGACAAAAAACTCTTTACCTGACTTGCTTTTCAAAAGATGTCTAGAAATATACACATTTGTAGGAAACAATCACTCCCCTATTGCTGACTACAACTTATATATAACTGGGCTAATAACTCACTAACTTGCAAAGGATATGAACAAATGTGAGCACGTGGCTACATGTAGCCTTCGCTTTGATCTCAAAACAAGAAAAAACAAGCACATCTGCTCATGCTGTAAAAACAGTCCAATTGAAAGTGAATGGCATAGATCCATATATGGCACTGGTCTATTTGCATATAGGCTTACTGCAGCTCTGATTGGTTACGGCACACCGGTCTGTGTCGAGTATGGAGTTGAGTCATGCCTGTCAATGCAATAGAATCCTACTCCGTTGTGTTCTGTCTACAACACAATCTCATAGTTAACTCGTTCCAGTTCTCTGCTGCCTGTGACTGGAACGAATTGCAAAAAACGCTGAAGTTGGAGACTTTTATCTCCCTCACCAACTTCAAACATCTGCTATCTGAGCAGCTAACTGATCGCTGCAGCTGTACATAGTCTTATCGGTAAATAGCCCACCCAATTCACCTACCTCATCCCCATACTGTTTATATTTATTTACTTTTCTGCTCTTTTGCACATCAATATCTCTACCTGTACATGACCATCTGATCATTTATCTTGTTTATTGTTTACTTCATGTGTTACTCTGTGTTGTTGTCTGGTCACACTGCTATGCTTTATCTTGGCCAGGTCGCAGTTGCAAATGAGAACTTGTTCTCAACTAGCCTACATGGTTAAATAAAGGTGAAATAAAATAAAAAAATAAAAACTCATAGTTTGTTTCGGGTATGTTGCATTGAAAGCGGATAATATTGCCTTAATTCGATCACAATTCCCACAGTGAAGGGAAACGTTAATTGTGTTAACTAACGGGGGAAAACTCTAGAAAGTTCAATCTCATGCTTCTCTGGCCGAGTTGATATTTAGCCTAGAGGGAACATTGGTCTTAGGTACTGTAACCTAGCTGGGAATGGGACAGACAGCTCTGAAAAACTGACCCCTGCAGTGGTAACAGACTCCGATACTAACAACCAATAGCCTACAGGGCCCATAGCCTGTATCACTAGACACCCCATATGAACTCGTGAGCTACAGGCAGAATTCAGCATCAAAGCCCAGTAATGAGCCATCTATGGAGGAGGGCTGCCCCCTTGTGGACAGAGAACGAATCATTCAACTTGTTACCCCCAGTTTGATATAATAATAATATATCCCATTTAGCAGACGCTTTTGTCCAAAGCGACTTACAAGTCGGCTGGGGCCACTACTTTTACATATGGGTGGCCCCAGTGGGAATCGAACCCACGACGCTTGGCGTTGCAAGCGCCATGCTCTACCGACTGAGCCACACAGGATATACCCCTTGAACCCTGTGAACATTGTATAAACTGCCTTAATGTTGCTGAACCCCAGGAAGAGTAGCTGCTGCTTTGGCAGGAACTAATGGGGATCCTTAATAAACCCCAGGAAGAGTAGCTGCTGCTTTGGCAGGAACTAATGGGGATCCATAATAAACCCCAGGAAGAGTAGCTGCTGCTTTGGCAGGAACTAATGGGGATCCATAATAAACCCCAGGAAGAGTAGCTGCTGCTTTGGCAGGAACTAATGGGGATCCATAATAAACCCCAGGAAGAGTAGCTGCTGCTTTGGCAGGAACTAATGGGGATCCATAATAAACCCCAGGAAGAGTAGCTGCTGCTTTGGCAGGAGCTAATGGGGATCCATAATAAACCCCAGGAAGAGTAGCTGCTGCTTTGGCAGGAACTAATGGGGATCCATAATAAACCCCAGGAAGAGTAGCTGCTGCGTTGGCAGGAGCTAATGGGGATCCATAATAAACCCCAGGAAGAGTAGCTGCTGCTTTGGCAGGAGCTAATGGGGATCCATAATAAACCCCAGGAAGAGTAGCTGCTGCTTTGGCAGGAACTAATGGGGATCCATAATAAACCCCAGGAAGAGTAGCTGCTGCGTTGGCAGGAACTAATGGGGATCCATAATAAATACAAATACAAACACAAACACCATGGAACGTGTGGTACCAGAGGGGCATTAAACATGGACAAGCTTCCAACACACATTGTGCTTCTGTGACACTGTATAGCCTACATGAAGCACATCCCCATCATGGGCAGAGAGGGCAATGTCAGTCCAAGTTGCAAAAGGCAGCAATAAGGAACACATTGTCTTGTCTGACGGAAATTCACAAGAAGGAGCACGCAAGCCCCGCTCTCTCTACTCCCTCCAACTCCAGGAATTGAAAATAGGAATGGGGTTGCCATATCGCCGGGGGGGACGCTAATAAGTTACATTCACCGGAAGTTATGCATGCTAGCCGACATTAGCCAGGAGGCTCTTTAGTCTAAGCTAGGCTAGCTATCCTCTTTGACCACAGCACGGTCTGTTTAGAATAACCAAGTTACTTAACGCTACGTATACTAAACAAGAGAGAGCTACCCAAGCAACTCCACCGTGGGGAGGGAGGAATAGCTAGTAGTAGCTAGCTCGCCTCGGGCTAGCATGCTATGCAGTGCTTGTTAGCTAACCTGGTCCAGAAAGTTTACATTGGACCAGACCACCGAGGTGGGATCAGTAACCTTCTGGGAAGAGAGGCAAGCGGTGCTTAACCAAGACAGACACAGGTGGTGGGGGGATAGCCACAGGTGGTGGGGGGATAGCCACAGAACCTGGTAGCCCTCTTTCTTAGAGTAGCCTCCCGTAACTTACAATAGAGTGAGAGTGAGACACAGGAGCCGGAAGACATT
This sequence comes from Oncorhynchus masou masou, assembly GCF_036934945.1. Lineage (NCBI taxonomy): Eukaryota > Metazoa > Chordata > Actinopteri > Salmoniformes > Salmonidae > Oncorhynchus > Oncorhynchus masou. The sequence continues at coordinate 44,159,645 of NC_088227.1, read as the reverse complement.
TGACTCGACCAACGACCCAAATCATCTCCGCGTCTTAACTCAAGACTCAGCTGAGGTCCGGGCAGCCGGGAAAGAAAGTCACTATCGGAAACACAAAGCTACCTAAAGAATGTTACACGATTTTCAAGAGAACCTGCGCCACGGACTAGTAGGGGAACAGTCGTCCCCTAGTCTCACATAAAACTGATTGGGGAAAGGGCAGCCTGAGCATGCACCGAGCCGAGACGTACAAGACAACCAATGTGACTATCTTGAGAATCCATTGAGGCATGGTCGCGAACCCGGCTTGTTAGCCTTCATCGATTTCGTTTGTGTTAGCTACTTATTGCTATAGCCAGGCCAACCAATTAGAGGAATAACTAATCGTTTGTGAATAGAAAACTTAAGAAAATCAAACTTCATTACACAACGGCCAGGAGGTTGCCTGGCTGAAAGGGACAACTATAGACCACATTACCGATCCTGGAAAAACACTATAGAACACATTACCGATCCTGTAATAACACTATAGAACACATTACCGATCCTGTAATAACACTATAGAACACATTACCGATCCTGTAATAACACTATAGAACACATTACCGATCCTGTAATAACACTATAGAACACATTACCGATCCTGGAAAAACACTATAGACCACATTACCGATCCTGGAAAAACACTATAGACCACATTACCGATCCTGTAATAACACTATAGAACACATTCCCGATCCTGGAAAAACACTATAGACCACATTACAGATCCTGTAATAACACTATAGAACACATTACCGATCCTGGAAAAACACTATAGACCACATTACCGATCCTGTAATAACACTATAGAACACATTCCAGATCCTGGAAAAACACTATAGAACACATTCCCGATCCTGTAATAACACTATAGAACACATTCCAGATCCTGGAAAAACACTATAGACCACATTACCGATCCTGTAATAACACTATAGACCACATTACCGATCCTGGAAAAACACTATAGACCACATTACCGATCCTGTAATAACACTATAGACCACATTCCAGATCCTGGAAAAACACTATAGAACACATTCCCGATCCTGTAATAACACTATAGACCACATTCCAGATCCTGGAAAAACACTATAGACCACATTACCGATCATGTAATAACACTATAGAACACATTCCAGATCCTGGAAAAACACTATAGAACACATTACCGATCCTGTAATAACACTATAGAACACATTACCGATCCTGGAAAAACACTATAGAACACATTACCGATCCTGTAATAACACTATAGACCACATTCCTGATCCTGGAAAAACACTATAGAACACATTACCGATCCTGTAATAACACTATAGACCACATTCCAGATCCTGGAAAAACACTATAGACCACATTACCGATCCTGTAATAACACTATAGAACACATTCCAGATCCTGGAAAAACACTATAGAACACATTACCGATCCTGTAATAACACTATAGAACACATTCCAGATCCTGGAAAAACACTATAGAACACATTACCGATCCTGTAATAACACTATAGAACACATTACCGATCCTGGAAAAACACTATAGACCACATTACCGATCCTGTAATAACACTATAGAACACATTCCCGATCCTGGAAAAACACTATAGACCACATTACCGATCCTGTAATAACACTATAGAACACATTACCGATCCTGGAAAAACACTATAGAACACATTCCCGATCCTGTAATAACACTATAGACCACATTCCCGATCCTGTAATAACACTATAGACCACATTCCAGATCCTGGAAAAACACTATAGAACACATTCCCGATCCTGTAATAACACTATAGAACACATTCCAGATCCTGGAAAAACACTATAGAACACATTCCCGATCCTGTAATAACACTATAGACCACATTACCGATCCTGGAAAAACACTATAGACCACATTACCGATCCTGTAATAACACTATAGACCACATTCCAGATCCTGGAAAAACACTATAGAACACATTCCCGATCCTGTAATAACACTATAGACCACATTCCAGATCCTGGAAAAACACTATAGACCACATTACCCATCCTGTAATAACACTATAGAACACATTCCAGATCCTGGAAAAACACTATAGAACACATTACCGATCCTGTAATAACACTATAGAACACATTCCAGATCCTGGAAAAACACTATAGAACACATTCCAGATCCTGGAAAAACACTATAGAACACATTACCGATCCTGGAAAAACACTATAGAACACATTACCGATCCTGGAAAAACACTATAGAACACATTACCGATCCTGGAAAAACACTATAGAACACATTACCGATCCTGGAAAAACACTATAGAACACATTACCGATCCTGTAATAACACTATAGACCACATTCCAGATCCTGGAAAAACACTATAGACCACATTACCGATCCTGGAAAAACACTATAGAACACATTACCGATCCTGTAATAACACTATAGACCACATTCCAGATCCTGGAAAAACACTATAGACCACATTACCGATCCTGGAAAAACACTATAGACCACATTACCGATCCTGTAATAACACTATAGAACACATTACCGATCCTGGAAAAACACTATAGAACACATTCCCGATCCTGTAATAACACTATAGACCACATTCCCGATCCTGTAATAACACTATAGACCACATTCCAGATCCTGGAAAAACACTATAGACCACATTACCGATCCTGGAAAAACACTATAGAACACATTCCAGATCCTGTAATAACACTATAGAACACATTCCAGATCCTGGAAAAACACTATAGACCACATTACCGATCCTGGAAAAACACTATAGAACACATTACCGATCCTGTAATAACACTATAGACCACATTACCGATCCTGGAAAAACACTATAGAACACATTCCAGATCCTGGAAAACACTATAGACCACATTCCAGATCCTGGAAAAACACTATAGACCACATTCCAGATCCTGGAAAAACACTATAGACCACATTACCGATCCTGTAATAACACTATAGAACACATTCCAGATCCTGGAAAAACACTATAGAACACATTACCGATCCTGTAATAACACTATAGAACACATTCCAGATCCTGGAAAAACACTATAGAACACATTCCTGATCCTGGAAAAACACTATAGAACACATTCCAGATCCTGGAAAAACACTATAGAACACATTACCGATCCTGGAAAAACACTATAGAACACATTACCGATCCTGGAAAAACACTATAGAACACATTCCCGATCCTTTAATAACACTATAGACCACATTCCCGATCCTGTAATAACACTATAGACCACATTCCAGATCCTGGAAAAACACTATAGAACACATTACCGATCCTGGAAAAACACTATAGAACACATTCCCGATCCTTTAATAACACTATAGACCACATTCCCGATCCTGTAATAACACTATAGACCACATTCCAGATCCTGGAAAAACACTATAGAACACATTCCCGATCCTGTAATAACACTATAGAACACATTCCAGATCCTGGAAAAACACTATAGAACACATTCCCGATCCTGTAATAACACTATAGACCACATTACCGATCCTGGAAAAACACTATAGACCACATTACCGATCCTGGAAAAACACTATAGACCACATTACCGATCCTGTAATAACACTATAGACCACATTCCAGATCCTGGAAAAACACTATAGACCACATTACCGATCCTGTAATAACACTATAGACCACATTCCAGATCCTGGAAAAACACTATAGACCACATTACCGATCCTGTAATAACACTATAGACCACATTACAGATCCTGTAATAACACTATAGAACACATTACCGATCCTGGAAAAACACTATAGACCACATTACCGATCCTGTAATAACACTATAGAACACATTCCAGATCCTGGAAAAACACTATAGAACACATTCCCGATCCTGTAATAACACTATAGAACACATTCCAGATCCTGGAAAACACTATAGACCACATTACCGATCCTGTAATAACACTATAGACCACATTACCGATCCTGGAAAAACACTATAGACCACATTACCGATCCTGTAATAACACTATAGACCACATTCCAGATCCTGGAAAAACACTATAGAACACATTCCCGATCCTGTAATAACACTATAGACCACATTCCAGATCCTGGAAAAACACTATAGACCACATTACCGATCATGTAATAACACTATAGAACACATTCCAGATCCTGGAAAAACACTATAGAACACATTACCGATCCTGTAATAACACTATAGAACACATTACCGATCCTGGAAAAACACTATAGAACACATTACCGATCCTGTAATAACACTATAGACCACATTCCTGATCCTGGAAAAACACTATCGAACACATTACCGATCCTGTAATAACACTATAGACCACATTCCAGATCCTGGAAAAACACTATAGACCACATTACCGATCCTGTAATAACACTATAGAACACATTCCAGATCCTGGAAAAACACTATAGAACACATTACCGATCCTGTAATAACACTATAGAACACATTACCGATCCTGGAAAAACACTATAGACCACATTACCGATCCTGTAATAACACTATAGAACACATTCCCGATCCTGGAAAAACACTATAGACCACATTACCGATCCTGTAATAACACTATAGAACACATTACCGATCCTGGAAAAACACTATAGAACACATTCCCGATCCTGTAATAACACTATAGACCACATTCCCGATCCTGTAATAACACTATAGACCACATTCCAGATCCTGGAAAAACACTATAGAACACATTCCCGATCCTGTAATAACACTATAGAACACATTCCAGATCCTGGAAAAACACTATAGAACACATTCCCGATCCTGTAATAACACTATAGACCACATTACCGATCCTGGAAAAACACTATAGACCACATTACCGATCCTGTAATAACACTATAGACCACATTCCAGATCCTGGAAAAACACTATAGAACACATTCCCGATCCTGTAATAACACTATAGACCACATTCCAGATCCTGGAAAAACACTATAGACCACATTACCCATCCTGTAATAACACTATAGAACACATTCCAGATCCTGGAAAAACACTATAGAACACATTACCGATCCTGTAATAACACTATAGAACACATTCCAGATCCTGGAAAAACACTATAGAACACATTCCAGATCCTGGAAAAACACTATAGAACACATTACCGATCCTGGAAAAACACTATAGAACACATTACCGATCCTGGAAAAACACTATAGAACACATTACCGATCCTGGAAAAACACTATAGAACACATTACCGATCCTGGAAAAACACTATAGAACACATTACCGATCCTGTAATAACACTATAGACCACATTCCAGATCCTGGAAAAACACTATAGACCACATTACCGATCCTGGAAAAACACTATAGAACACATTACCGATCCTGTAATAACACTATAGACCACATTCCAGATCCTGGAAAAACACTATAGACCACATTACCGATCCTGGAAAAACACTATAGACCACATTACCGATCCTGTAATAACACTATAGAACACATTACCGATCCTGGAAAAACACTATAGAACACATTCCCGATCCTGTAATAACACTATAGACCACATTCCCGATCCTGTAATAACACTATAGACCACATTCCAGATCCTGGAAAAACACTATAGACCACATTACCGATCCTGGAAAAACACTATAGAACACATTCCAGATCCTGTAATAACACTATAGAACACATTCCAGATCCTGGAAAAACACTATAGACCACATTACCGATCCTGGAAAAACACTATAGAACACATTACCGATCCTGTAATAACACTATAGACCACATTACCGATCCTGGAAAAACACTATAGAACACATTCCAGATCCTGGAAAAACACTATAGACCACATTCCAGATCCTGGAAAAACACTATAGACCACATTCCAGATCCTGGAAAAACACTATAGACCACATTACCGATCCTGTAATAACACTATAGAACACATTCCAGATCCTGGAAAAACACTATAGAACACATTACCGATCCTGTAATAACACTATAGAACACATTCCAGATCCTGGAAAAACACTATAGAACACATTCCTGATCCTGGAAAAACACTATAGAACACATTCCAGATCCTGGAAAAACACTATAGAACACATTACCGATCCTGGAAAAACACTATAGAACACATTACCGATCCTGGAAAAACACTATAGAACACATTCCCGATCCTTTAATAACACTATAGACCACATTCCCGATCCTGTAATAACACTATAGACCACATTCCAGATCCTGGAAAAACACTATAGAACACATTACCGATCCTGGAAAAACACTATAGAACACATTCCCGATCCTTTAATAACACTATAGACCACATTCCCGATCCTGTAATAACACTATAGACCACATTCCAGATCCTGGAAAAACACTATAGAACACATTCCCGATCCTGTAATAACACTATAGAACACATTCCAGATCCTGGAAAAACACTATAGAACACATTCCCGATCCTGTAATAACACTATAGACCACATTACCGATCCTGGAAAAACACTATAGACCACATTACCGATCCTGGAAAAACACTATAGACCACATTACCGATCCTGTAATAACACTATAGACCACATTCCAGATCCTGGAAAAACACTATAGACCACATTACCGATCCTGTAATAACACTATAGACCACATTCCAGATCCTGGAAAAACACTATAGACCACATTACCGATCCTGTAATAACACTATAGAACACATTCCTGATCCTGGAAAAACACTATAGAACACATTACCGATCCTGGAAAAACACTATAGAACACATTACCGATCCTGGAAAAACACTATAGAACACATTACCGATCCTGGAAAAAGGTCCCAGGTCTAAATCAGTCCCTGATTAGAGGGGAATCACCCACCTGGTGTCCCAGGTCTAAATCAGGCCCTGATTAGAGGGGGAACACCCACCTGGTGTCCCAGGTTTAAATCAGTCCCTGATTAGAGGGGAATCACCCACCTGTTGTCCCAGGTTTAAATCAGTCCCTGATTAGAGGGGAATCACCCACCTGGTGTCCCAGGTTTAAATCAGTCCCTGATTAGAGGGGGAATCACCCACCTGGTGTGCCAGGTCTAAATCAGCCCCTGATTAGAGGGGGAACACCCACCTGGTGTCCCAGGTTTAAATCAGTCCCTGATTAGAGGGAAATCACCCACCTGGTGTCCCAGGTCTAAATCAGTCCCTGATTAGAGGGGGAACACCCACCTGGTGTCCCAGGTTTAACTCAGTCCCTGATTAGAGGGGAATCACCCCCCTGGTGTCCCAGGTCTAAATCAGGCCCTGATTAGAGGGGAATCACACACCTGGTGTCCCAGGTCTAAATCAGGCCCTGATTAGAGGGGAATCACCCACCTGGTGTCCCAGGTCTAAATCAGGCCCTGATTAGGGGGGGGGATTAAAATAAATTACAGAACTGGCTTTGAGGTCCAGAGTTAAGTTTTAGGGATATAGACCATATTACCGTTCCCTGTAATAACACTACAGACCACTCATCTATACCAGATCTATCTTTCAACGACCAATAACTATTGTAGCAAGTTAAGGCCATGGTGAGTGGTTGGTTTTAAAGGTGCGAATGTTTGTGTGTGTGTGTGTGCATGTATTTCGCTGTCTTTGTGTGTGTGTGTGTGTGTGTGTGTGTGTGTGTCTTAACTGCCTATCTAAAAGCAATCTAAACAAAGCTCACTAAAACATTCTGTTGGATGACAGCTCACAGCTTGCCAGTGATCCCTAATATATACCGTTTGTGTCCTTAATGGCATCCCTCTTCCCTACATAGTGCACTACTTTTGACCAGAGCCCTATGGGCACTATATAGCTAATAGGATGCCATTTAGGATCCAGACACAGTGAATGCATTAGCTCTGTCATCTTTAAGTGGGCTAAAGGAAGCTACAGGAGATGGTATTGATTTAAACAGTCATCCCAAATGGCACCATGTTTCCCTTTTATAGTGCACTACCAGCCTAGGAGTCTTGATCCAACGAAGTGCACTATATGGGGAATACGGTGCCATTTGGGATGCATCCTTAAGCTTCTGCCTTTAAAGCTGAATGTTGGAGGTTACACATGCACATGTGCACGCACACAAATACACACACACACAGGCTACGGATATAAAATAGCTATGTATATTAAGTGAACATCAGAGGCAGAGCACTGTACAGTGTTTAACCCCATCTCTCCGTAGTCTTCTGGCTTATTATAAACCCTTTAGTCACAGCTGTGTGCAGGTTGGACAAACCAGACCAGAACCATTTAAATTAGCATTCCTTTTCAATCCAAACTGGTAAACTGGAACAAAGGCAAAACAATATTCTTGTTGCCGATTGATAGTGTGTTTGAAATCATATTCAGTTGCCATAACGGTCAGTTGATGGTACTCTGATGCTTCAGAGGCTGTTGATTGCCTACTGAGGCTGGCTCTAGCTAGTTAGCTCCGTTCTGTTCTAGCTAGTTAGCTCCATTCTGTTCTAGCTAGTTAGCTCCATTCTGTTCTAGCTAGTTAGCTCTGTTCTAGCAAGTTAGCTCTGCTCTGTTCTAGCTAGTTAGCTCCGTTCTGTTCTAGCTAGTTCGCTCTGTTCTGTTCTAGCTAGTTAGCTCCGTTCTAGCTAGATAGCTCTGTTCTAGCAAGTTAGCTCTGTTCTGTTCTAGCTAGTTAGCTCCGTTTTGTTCTAGCTAGTTAGCTCTGTTCTGTTCTAGCTAGTTAGCTCTGTTCTGTTCTAGCTAGTTAGCTCTGTTCTGTTCTAGACAGTTAGCTCTGTTCTGTTCTAGACAGTTAGCTCTGTTCTGTTCTAGACAGTTAGCTCTGTTCTGTTCTAGCTAGTCATCTCTGTTCTGTTCTAGACAGTTAGCTCTGTTCTGTTCTAGCTAGTCATCTCTGTTCTGTTCTAGCTAGTTATCTCTGTTCCGTTCTAGCTAGTTATCTCTGTTCTGTTCTAGCTAGTTAGCTCTGTTCTGTTCCAGCTAGTTAGCTCTGTTCAGTTCTGTTCCAGCTAGTTAGCTTTGTTCTGTTCCAGCTAGTTGTTCTGTTCCAGCTAGTCAGCTCTGTTCTGTTCTAGCTATTAAGTTATGTTCTAGCTAGTTAGCACTGTTCTGCTCTATTCTGTTCTACTCTAGCTAGTTATCTCTGTTCTGTTCTAGCTAGTTAGCTCTGTTCTGTTCCAGCTAGTTAGCTCTGTTCAGTTCTGTTCCAGCTAGTTAGCTTTGTTCTGTTCCAGCTAGTTGTTCTGTTCCAGCTAGTCAGCTCTGTTCTGTTCTAGCTATTAAGTTATGTTCTAGCTAGTTAGCACTGTTCTGCTCTATTCTGTTCTACTCTAGCTAGTTAGCTCTGTTCTGTTCTAGCTAGTTAGCTCTGTTCAGTTCTGTTCCAGCTAGTTAGCTCTTTTCTGTTCTAGCTAGTTAGCGCTGTTCTGTTCTACTTTGGTGTGTTTTACTTTGGTCTGTTCTACTCAAGCTAGTTCTCTGTTCTGTTCTACTCTGTTCTGCTCATGAATGTAATTGAAAATCCCAATTAGTGTCTACTGTGGAGAAATCTTTCACACGCACTTAGATTTGACAGGGTCTGTGATGTCTGTGTGAACGTGTATCACAAGAATAGAGCCAAGGAAGCATTTCACACGCCAGATTGTTCAGAAGTGTGTGTGTGTGTGTGTGTGTGTGTGTGTGTGTGTGTGTGTGTGTGTGTGTGTGTGTGTGTGTTCTATAATGGATATTAGAGTTGAACCAATTGCCCTAACTGTAAGCCATACAAAAGATCAACAGCGAAACTACTGGACTAATTTGGACATTATTTGACAGTCACTTTTTTTTTTTTACAAACAAATAAGTTCATTTCTTTACGGTTCTAATTTGTTATATTATAAAGAGTAATAATACATCTAGTTTTTGTTCAATTCTGAACAAAACAATAATGAATTAGCTTGTTTTGAGGTGTATCCCTTTTGTTGTCGCTCAAACCACATCAAAACAATCGATGTATCGTTATAAAAGGACCCCCCACAGCCTTTAACTCACACCTGTTTCCAATTATCTGTTTGGTTTCTAATCTATTAAACTTCACAGAGAGAAAGATTGAGAGCGGCAGAGAGAGAGAGAGAGAGAGAGAGAGAGAGAGAGAGAGAGAGAGAGAGAGAGAGAGAGAGACAGAGAGAGAGAGAGAGACAGAGAGACAGAGAGACAGAGAGACAGAGAGACAGAGAGACAGAGAGACAGAGAGACAGAGACAGAGAGAGAGAGACAGAGAGAGAGACAGAGAGAGAGACAGAGAGAGAGACAGAGAGAGAGACAGAGAGAGAGACAGAGAGAGAGACAGAGAGAGAGTGAGAGACAGAGAGAGAGAGATATTGAATTATCTTGGACTGATGGGAGATGGTGTGGTATGGATCTGTGTTTGGACACAAGACTCCCTGTGTGTGCTTGCGTGTCTCCGCTTCAAAAAGGACCTGACGACCTAACTAACCAAGTCATTAAATCCTCTATCAAACAACAAGCATGTAATAACCCTCGCTCAGATCTCTCTCAGATGGATAAATGTTGCTGGATCTCTGACGCGCACCGTGACCCAAATAGCAATACCCAAGACACCCAACTATATCATATAATAACCCTCCATGCAGGTTCGACTTATTGTTTAGGGCCTGAAGGAGGAAGCAATGGCCTTAATAAATGTATGCTGCTGAAACAAGTTGGGACATAATCAAGAAGTGGGTTAACCTTTACTTGAGTTACTAGCTAGGCCTATAACACGTTTCACATATGAAGAGGGTGTGTGTGTGTGTGTGTGTGTTCAGAATCCTGAATCTGGTCGGATATTCAAGTTTCACTGCGGGCTAGCCCGCAAAAAATATTTAACATTCTTTCAATCCGTTGGGTCGGCTCACGGTTCAAAACAACTACGTTGCCGGTCGGAAACATTTTAAATCAAGATAATATACTTTTTAAAAACACTGGAGTTTGTTGCATTGGGTTGGGTTGTGAATTCCATTCTGTGACCGACAAAGCATTGAGTGTGTGTGGAGTCCTTGACTTGTGTGGTTCTAAAACCTTCTGATTTGTCCATGAACAGAGCTAACCCCCACCAGACGATTCTGTGAATGGTTTATCTTTTTAATGAGGCCTAAACTATTTGATTATCAAAACAATATGGCATTTAAATGTTATGTTATAGTAAGGCTAATTTTGAAGGCACATTTTTCTCAAAGCGATTTGAGTGACGCGTTACGCTCTGTGAAAAATAGAAAATTATATTACATGCAGACAAATTAATTAATGCAGGGAAGGTTAATAGTAACAACGGCCTAATATAACATCAGAATAGAAACGATTGCCAAACATTGACAGACACTCCGTAGACCTATATGCAATAGAACAAGACACGGTACATATACAGGAGTCGAGATCATACGAATCTGAATAGAATATTGTAATGCAATATAATCCAGGTCAACTGGAATGGAGTTTGTTATAATGAAGCAACAATGTGAAATAATCAGAATATTTTTGTTGTTGTTGATGTTGTTGCTGTTGTTGTGGCCACCCAGTGAATACACTTTAGAATGCTGATCCTGGTGGAGAAGACACACACACACACACACACACACACACACACAGGTCTGCATGTATTATGTCATGCCCTGTTTCCTTCTCTCTCTCTCTCTCTCTCTCTGTGTGTGTGAGACTGCCTTCAAAGGACCACATTAAATTACCACTTTGGACGGGCAAGATTGCGCTACATATGATTTACAAATTTGAATATATGAAGTTACTTACTTTGAAGATATTGTGATTGGGCCTGAATAGGAGATGAGCCTGAATAGGAGTTGGGCCTAAATAGGAGTTGGGCCTGAATAGGAGTTGGGCCTGAATAGGAGTTGGCGATTGGTAGGCTAAATTCAGTGTACTCCATTTTCCTAAAGTCAGACTCCTCCCACACACCAACTCATTTTCCTCAGCTTCAGAAACATCTGCATTCACCACATGTTATCCCTTAGTTATGTTCTCGACTTGTATCGAGGGAATTGTTCTAGAAAACATTTTATTCATAAAAATATGTTAAAAAAAAATGCATTTTAGTATTCAAAGAGGAAAAACGTGTTTATGCACTATGCATATCCTGAAGTGTCTTAACAAAATTAAAATCAACATTTTAAGACTGACTTCATTCGGTGGATGACTGCTTGAAGAATCACAAAAATATTGTCATTTGTTTAACACTTTTGTTGGTTACTACATGACTCCATATGTGTTATTTCATAGTGTTGATGTCTTCACTATTATTCTACAAATGTAGAAAATAGTTAAAAATAAAGAAAAACCCTTGAATGAGTGGTTGTGTCCAAACTTTTTGTCACACCCTGATCTGTTTCACCTGTCTTTGTGATTGTCCCCCCCCCCTCCAGGTGTCGCCCATCTTCCCCATTATCCCCAGTGTATTTATACCTGTGTTCTCTGTTTGTCAAGCCTACCAGCAGTTTCCCTTGCTCCTGTCTTTTTCCTAGTTTTCCTGGTTTTGACCATTCTGCCTAGCCTGACTCTGAGCCTGCCCTGACCCTGCCTACCCTGACCCTGAGCCTGCCCCTGCCTGCCCTGACCCTGAGACTGCCTGCCCTGACCCTGCATGCCCTGAGCCTGACCCTGACCCTGAGCCTGCCTGCCCTGACCCAGAGAAGAGAAGCTTTTTTTGTCTTTTTGCCTGAACTGACAAAAAATAACATCAATAATCAATAACAGGAGACGCACTGTCACATTTCATCATGACACACCCTGGGGCGGTAAAGGGTAGCCTAGCGGTTAGAGCGTTGGACTAGTAACCGGAAGGTTGAGAGTTCAAACCCCCGAGCTGACAGGGTACAAATCTGTCGTTCTGCCCCTGAACAGGCAGTTAACCCACTGTTCCCAGGCAGTCATTGAAAATAAGAATTTGTTCTTAACTGACTTGCCTGGTTAAATAAAGGTAAAATTAAAATTAAAAAAACAATGAGGTCTTGTTTCTGTTCCAGCATGTACAGCTGTGGTGAGGAGAGAGGCGTGAGGAGAGAATATGAGAATACCAACCAAGATGTATAGTAAAAGCTGAGGATGTTTCCCTTCATCCCCCCTCAAATCCCCCCTCCCTCCCACCCCTGTCCCCACCCTCCTCCCATCCACAGCCTCAGTGTTTGTTTTGCAATCGTTCAAGTCTGGCCTGAGGTGGTTTTCAATGCACACACACTCATTAAGAAACACACACAGCACCCCCACCACCACCACCATCCGTTTGACGTCCCTAGTATGGGCACAGAAGAGGACAATTATTACTGGGCTATGAAGGGAACTGTTTGTCAGATGGATAGAGAGAGACAAAGAGAGAGACAGAGAGGGAGTCTCCTCGGACAGGAGAGAAGGGAAAAGGAGGGGGCAAGAAGAAGATAGGGGACTGGAGAGGAGGTGATGGAGAGGAGAGGAGGTGATGGAAAGGAGGGGGTGATGGAGAGGAGAGGAGGATGAAAGGGAAGGATGATTCCCCTGGCCCGTGGTCTGCTGTAGCTGATAAGAAGGCCTGCTGATCCGTCTTAACATACACACACTTGGATAAGACAAGATATACACAATCAACCCCCTCTTTCCAACACACACTCCCCACTGGGAACAGACCTCAGTTCAACATCTAGTTTTGATTTCCACTTGGTTGAGTTCTCAACTAATGTGAATTTAACATGACATTAACAAAAAACATTCAGCATGTCATTGGATTTAGGTAAAAAAATAAAATAATTGCGCATAAGTTGATTACGTTTTTGTAAATGCATTTAGTTTTCCACGTTGATTCAATATCATCACAGATTTTTTATTTATTTTTTGGTTGGGGGGGGGGGGGTTGAAATGACTTGGAAACAACATTGATTCAACCAGTTTCTGGCCAATTGGTCTCTTATCCTGTGCGACAGGCCCAATCCCACTGATCCTAGTCCAGAAGACCAAATGAGGATCAGAGACTAGTCTGTATTACAATAACCTGGACCAAACACACATGCTGGCAGGCATATTAAGGTACATTTTCAACCTCTCCTTGACACAGTCTGTAGTTCCCACTTAAAATGACCACCATCATTCCTGTTCCCTGGAAGTCTTAAGGATTCATGCCACACTGACTACCAGCCTGTAGGACTCACTGTAATCAGGAAGTGCTTTGAGAGGCTGGTTATGGCAACACATTATCTCTACCCATCCCAGACCTACTCTAATTTACATACCACCCCAACAGATCCATAGACGACGCAATCTCAATTGCACACCACACTGCCCTCATCCACCTAGATAAGAGGAACACCTATGTAAAAATGCTGTTCATTGACGACAGCTCAGCGTTCAACACCATAGTGCCCTCACCCACCTAGATAAGAGGAACACCTATGTGAGAATGCTGTTCATTGACGACAGCTCAGCGTTCAACACCATAGTGCCCTCAACCACCTAGATAAGAGGAACACCTATGTGAGAATGCTGTTCATTGACGACAGCTCAGCGTTCAACACCATAGTGCCCTCAACCACCTAGATAAGAGGAACACCTATGTGAGAATGCTGTTCATTGACGACAGCTCAGCGTTCAACACCATAGTGCCCTCACCCACCTAGATAAGAGGAACACCTATGTGAGAATGCTGTTCATTGACGACAGCTCAGCGTTCAACACCATAGTGCCCTCACCCACCTAGATAAGAGGAACACCTATGTGAGAATGCTGTTCATTGACGACAGCTCAGCGTTCAACACCATAGTGCCCTCCAAGGACCCTGGGACTGAACATCTCCAACATCTGCAAATGGATCCTGGACTTTCTGACGGGCCACCCCCCCCCCCCCCGAGTGGGTGAGGGTAGGCAACAACACCTCCGCCACACTGACCCCCAACACGGGGGCCCCACAGGGTTGTGTGCTTAGTCCCCTCCTGTACTCTCTGTTCACCCATGATTGCGTGACGACTCCAACACCATCATTAAGTTTTGCTGACGACACGACGATGGTGGGCCTGATCACGATGGTGGTCCTGTGTGGCTCAGTCGGTAGAGCATGGCGCTTGCAACACCAAGCGTCGTGGGTTCGATTCCCGCTAGGACCACCCATATGTAAAAGTAGTGGCCCCAGCCGACTTGTAAGTCGCTTTGGACAAAAGCGTCTGCTAAATGGGATATATATATATATATCACGGACGGTGTTGAGTCAGCCTTCAGGGAGGAGGTCAGAGACCTGGTAGTGTGGTGCCTCGTCACCTCCAACAGTACTGGGACAGTGACACATTTTTGTTGTTGTTGTTTGCACTTTGGATTTGAAATGATACAATAACCATGAGGTTAAAGTGCAGACGGTCTGCTTTAATATGAGGGTATTTTCATCTATATCGGGTGAACCGTTTCGAAATTACAGCACTATTACGACCCCTCTATGGAAAGATGAGACTCTCGCGAACACGTCGGTTGTTTTGTTCTAGGTTTCTGAATGGCACTTTGTGACATCGGCTGATGTAATAAAAGGGCTTTATAAAAAACATTTGATTGATTGATGCTTGAAAACCATTGGTTTGAGTTTCTTACTGTGGGTCTCATCTCATCCAAAAAGTTGACTCAAGTTTAGACAAAAAAAAAGCACCTGCGTGATCTTCAAGACTCTGTTCGTTGGACAGATGTACTTTTGACTCAACTTTTTAGAAGTTATACTTTTTTTAACTCATCAAATATACTTCCAAAATATTATTTCATTTTTCCTGAGACCTGTATTTGTGATCCACCAGATCTTTTCAGTCTTGTGTTCTAACATCTGAAATTGTGTTTTTACATTGGAAAGAGGTATAGACTCAAGAGTTTCAAAATGGCAATTTACACATAAATGTAAGTAAATTGTCAAGTCCTTTGTCTGTAGTCGTTTCCTTTGTGTGTCAGACCCAAGTAAGACAAGCTGTCGCCATTGGCATCAGCTAATTAGGCTCCTATTAAATCAAATATCTAATAATATAATAAATGTAGACACTGTATCTACCTCCATCACTCCAGTATCCCTGTACATTGTTAATATGGTACAGGAACTGACCCCTGACCCCTCTATACAGCTTCTTTCTCATGTTCTTTTTTTTTATTGTGCGTTGTTGTTCTGCCTTGTTATTTTTAGGGCAAGAAAGGCATTTCACTGAACTTGTGCATAAGGACATTAAATGTTAAGGATTGGACCGTTTTCTTTTTAAATTTTCACCTAAAATGACATGCACAAATCTAACCTGCCTGTAGCTCAGTAGCTGAAGCAAGGATTTGCATATTCTGGATACCATTTGAAAGGAAACACTATGAAGTTTGTGGAAATGTGAAATTAATGTAGGAGAATATAACACATTACATCTTGTAAAACATAATATAAACCAAAAAACAAACATGTTTTTTCTATTTTTTTGTGTCGTTTCATCAACTTTGAAATGAAAGAGAAAGACCATACATTGAGATAGGATTCTAGGTGTAATGTAGATGTTGTCCACAAGATGGCAGCAGTGTGTGTGCAACAGTACAGACTGATCCAGTGAATTATTCCTTCACGACACAATATTTTGTATCAAGTTTGCCAGGAGTTTGCCCAAATGTGCCGAATTGGTCAATTGATACATTTTCAAGTGCGTAACTATAATAAACAACATACATTTACTCTCAGGAATGTTGGAACATTAGTTTCCCTTCAGATAATACACAAACCGTCACACATCTAGATGGCTGGGGAGGGGGAGGGCAGACAGCGGTGCAGTCAAACTGTAGATCCCAGGTCCTACATTTGAATATAAAAAAATGTATTTTATCAAACAAAAGTATGCTACTGCACTGTTGGTTAAGGGTGTACAGTTTGATTTGATTACATTTTATCTCTGGGACCCTCAGGCTGTCAAATCAGAGCAAGATTACTGAATGTAAGTACATTATTTACCTTCACATGGGAATGTATCAAAACAGTTGCCGTGACAATAGCGTGGTTTTTGCTTTAATAGCTACTGTAAATTGGAGAGTGCAGTTAGGTTAACAAGAATGTAAGCCCATATCAGACATGTCTATGTCCCGGAATTGGTTGTTGTTTACAATGTCATTCTTGTCACATTATCGCATATTGAGCAACAACTGTGCCGGTTTAGGGACACAGATTCCGTAGAGGTTAAAACTTGAAACACACACACCATCACATAGGGGGGAGCCTCATCCTCACATACACACCATCACGTAGGGGGGAGCCTCATCCTCATATACACACCATCACGTAGGGGGGAGCCTCACAGGGATAGGGTTAGGGTTAGGGATAGGGTTTATTACAAATGAAAAACAGAACTTATTTACATAAGTATTCAGACCCTTTGCTATGAGACTTGACATTGATCTCAGGTGCATCCTGTTTCCATTGATCATCCTTGATATGGCTCTACAACTGGATTGGAGTCCACCTGTGGTAAATTCAATTGATTGGACATGATTTGGAAAGGCACACATCTGTCTATATAAGGTCCCACAGTTGACAGTGCATGTCAGAGCAAAAACCAAGCCATGAGGTCAAAGGAACTGTCCGTAGAGCTCCGAGACAGGATTGTGGCGAGGCACAGATCTGGGGAAGGGTACCAAGAACACAGTGGCCTCAATCATACTTAAATGGAAGAAGTTCAGAACCACCAAGATTCTTCCTAGAGCTGGCAGCCTGGCCAAACTGAGCAATAGGGAGATAAGAGCCTTGGTCATGGAGATGACCAAGAACCCGATGGTCACTCTTGACAGAGCTCCAGAGATCCTCTGTGGAGATGGGAGAATCTTCCAAAAAGACAACCATCTCTGCAGTACTCCACCAATCAGGCTTTCATGGTAGAGTGGCCAGACGGAAGCCACTCCTCGGTAAAAGGGACATGACTGCCCCCTTGGAGTTAAAGGATTCTCAGAAAATGAAAAACAAGATTCTCTGGTCTGATGAAACCAAGTGTTACGGATACAGGTGTCCTGTGTGTATTTGTTTTCTCTCCTTCTGTCACAGGTACCACTCATTAGTCGCCAATCTGAAGACACACCGGCTCCTTTTCCCTTACCCAATCACATTCTCTTTCCCTTGGTTTAAAAGAAACCCAATCAGTTGTCTCTGGAGTTCTCTCTCTTTTGTTTTTGTGCCTACATCTCACTTTGTCCGTTATCCTGTAAGTATGTATTGTTGTGGTGTTTGACTGTTTGTTTGTTGGTGTGAAAAGGGGATACCAAGCCAAGTCGCCCATGGGCATACATTACCTGTAGGAAAATATTGTCTAAATACCCTAGTTAGAACTGGGCGGACCACCCACTGTATTGTATTGGTTAGTTAGCTAGGTCTTATTGAAGCGGGTAAAACTAGCTTAGGGTTTTTTTTATATGTATTATTTATTTTCTTGGGTCCAGCTCAGTCCCTTTCATCCCACACCCCATTACCGTGTGTTTAAAATCAACCCGACGTGTTTGACGGTAGGTTGAAGTTGTCTGTGGAATTATTTTACTCCTCACTGTTCCTTTTCACTGTGATTTCCATGAGATTTGTTACGGGTCTCATCTCCGTCCCCCTGGACTGCAGGGCCAAAGGGGTTCGTAACACCAAGATTGAACTCTTTGGCCTGAATGCCAAGCGTCACATCTGGAGGAAACCAGGCACCATCCCTACGGTGAAGCATGGTGGTGGCAGCATCATGTCTGGAGGAAACCTGGCACCATCCCTACGGTGAAGCATGGTGGTGGCTGCATCATCCTGTGGGAATGTTATTTAGCGGTAGGGACTGGGAGACTAGTCAGGATCAAGGGAAAGATGAACAGAGCCAAGTACAGAGAGAGCCTTGATGAAAACCTGCTCCAGAGTGCTCAGGACCTTAGACTGGGGCGAAGGTTCACCTTCCAACAGGACAACGACCCTAAGCACACAGCCAAGACAGCCAAGTCTCTGAATGTCCTTGAGTGGCCCAGCCAGAGCTCGGACTTGATCCCGATCGATCATCTTTGGAGATACCTGAAAATAGCTGTGCAGCGACGCTCCCCATCCAACCTGACAGAGCTTGAGAGGATCTGCAGAGAAGAATGGGAGAAACTCCCCGAATACAGGTGTGTCAAGCTTGAAGCATCATATCCAAGAAAGGCTGTAATCACTGCCAAAGGTGCTTCAACAAAGTACTAAGTAAAAGGACTGAATACTTATGTAAATGTGATATTTCATGTTTTTATTTTTATAAATTTGCACAAATTTCTAAAAACCTGTTTTTGCTTTGTCATTATGGGGTATTGTGTGTAGATCGATGAGGGGGGGGGGGGGGCAATTTCATATATTGTAGAATAAGGCTGTAACGTAACAAAATGTGGAAAGGTCAAGGGGTCTGAATACTTTCCGAAAGCACTGTGATCGACCGGATGGATTCGGGGAAATAGGGATACCGAGTCAGTTGTCCAACTGAAAAGTGTCTTCCATATTTACAACCAACCACTCTGAATCAGAGGGGGGCGGCCTTAATCGACATCCACGGGGGAACAGTGGGTTAACTGCCTTGCTCAGGGGAACAGTGGGTTAACTGCCTTGCTCAGGGGAACAGTGGGTTAACTGCCTTGCTCAGGGGAACAGTGGGTTAACGGCCTTGCTCAGGGGAACGGTGGGTTAACTGCCTTGTTTAGGGGAACAGTGAGTTAACGGCCTTGATCAGGGGAACAGTGGGTTAACTGCCTTGCTCAGGGGAACACACGGGGTTAACTGCCTTGCTCAGGGGAACAGTGGGTTAACTGCCTTGTTTAGGGGAACAGTGGGTTAACTGCCTTGCTCAGGGGAACAGTGGGTTAACTGCCTTGCTCAGGGGAACAGTGGGTTAACTGCCTTGCTCAGGGGAACAGTGGGTTAACTGCCTTGCTCAGGGGAACAGTGGGTTAACTGCCTTGTTTAGGGGAACAGTGGGTTAACGTCCTTGCTCAGGGGAACAGTGGGTTAACTGCCTTGCTCAGGGGAACAGTGGGTTAACTGCCTTGCTCAGGGGAACAGTGGGTTAACTGCCTTGCTCAGGGGCAGAACGACTAATTCTTTACCTTGTCAGCACGGAACCATTCAGCGTAAAAGCACCCTATTCCCAATAGTGTGGGCTTTGGTTAAAGGTTGTGCACTATAGGGAATAGGTTGCCATTTGGAACACAAATTGGCCAAGCTACTGGAGGGCTCCCTCTGCTTATTGCTACTGAGGTGAGACGCGCTGTGGCTGAGACCCTACTGAGCTGAGACCCTACTGAGCTGAGACCCTACTGAGCTGAGACCCACTGTGGCTGAGACCCTACTGAGCTGAGACTCTACTGAGCTGAGACCCACTGTGGCTGAGACTCTACTGAGCTGAGACCCACTGTGGCTGAGACCCTACTGAGCTGAGACCCTACTGGGATGAGACCCTACTGTGGCTGAGACCCTACTGAGCTGAGACCCGTTGTGGCTGAGACCCTACTGAGCTGAGACCCACTGTGGCTGAGACCCTACTGAGCTGAGACCCTACTGGGATGAGACCCTACTGTGGCTGAGACCCTACTGAGCTGAGACCCTACTGAGCTGAGACCCTACTGAGCTGAGACCCTACTGAGCTGAGACCCTACTGAGCTGAGACCCTACTGAGCTGAGACCCACTGTGGCTGAGACCCTACTGAGCTGAGACCCTACTGAGCTGAGACCCTACTGAGCTGAGACCCTACTGGGCTGAGACCCACTGTGGCTGAGACCCTACTGAGCTGAGACCCTACTGGGCTGAGACCCTACTGAGCTGAGACCCTACTGAGCTGAGACCCTACTGGGCTGAGACCCACTGTGGCTGAGACGCTACTGAGCTGAGACCCTACTGGGCTGAGACCCTACTGGGCTGAGACCCTACTGAGCTGAGACCCACTGTGGCTGAGACGCTACTGAGCTGAGACCCTACTGAGCTGAGACCCACTGTGGCTGAGACCCTACTGAGCTGAGACCCTACTGGGCTGAGACCCACTGTGGCTGAGACCCAACTGGGCTGAGACCCTACTGGGCTGAGACCCTACTGGGCTGAGAACCTACTGAGCTGAGACCCTACTGGGCTGAGACCCACTGTGGCTGAGACCCTACTGAGCTGAGACCCACTGTGGCTGAGACCCTACTGGGCTGAGAACCTACTGAGCTGAGACCCTACTGAGCTGAGACCCACTGTGGCTGAGACCCTACTGAGCTGAGACCCACTGTGGCTGAGACCCTACTGGGCTGAGACTCTACTGAGCTGAGACCCTACTGAGCTGAGACCCTACTGAGCTGAGACTCTACTGAGCTGAGACTCTACTGGGCTGAGACCCGTTGTGGCTGAGACCCTACTGAGCTGAGACCCTACTGAGCTGAGACCCTACTGAGCTGAGACTTGACTGAGCTGAGACCCTACTGGGCTGAGACCCTACTGAGCTGAGACTCTACTGGGCTGAGACCCTACTGAGCTGAGACCCTACTGAGCTGAGACCCTACTGGGCTGAGACCCTACTGAGCTGAGACTCTACTGGGCTGAGACCCTACTGAGCTGAGACCCTACTGAGCTGAGACCCTACTGGGCTGAGACCCTACTGGGCTGAGACTCTACTGGGCTGAGACCCTACTGAGCTGAGACCCTACTGAGCTGAGACCCTACTGGGCTGAGACCCTACTGGGCTGAGACCCTACTGGGCTGAGACGTTCTCTATGATGTCGTATTGTTTACCTGTATATGGAGACATTCTCTATGATGTCGTATTGTTTACCTGTATATGGAGACATTCTCTATGATGTCGTATTGTTTACCTGTATATGGAGACATTCTCTATGATGTCGTATTGTTTACCTGTATATGGAGACGTTCTCTATGATGTCGTATTGTTTACCTGTATTTGGAGACGTTCTCTATGATGTCATATTGTTTACCTGTATTTGGAGACGTTCTCTATGATGTCATTATGATGTCGTATTGTTTACCTGTTTATGGAGATGATCTTTATGATGTCATTATGATGTCGTATTGTTTACCTGTATTTGGAGACGTTCTCTATGAGGTCATTATGATGTCATATTGTTTCCCTGTATATGGAGACGTTCTCTATGATGTCATTATGATGTCGTATTGTTTACCTGTATATGGAGACGTTCTCTATGAGGTCCAGTGTCTCCGTGTCTGTGAGGATGATTCCTTTAGGAGAAATGGTCAGGGTCACCTTACGGAACTTCTTAGCACTGGCCCGGGCCTGAGATGACGCAAACACACACAAGAAGGAATTATAATCTGGCTGTGTCCACAATCACATCCTATTCCATATACTTCACTAAACATTTAGTGCACCACATAGGGAGTAGCTACCAAAGTAGTGCACTATATAGGGAGTAGCTATCATTTTGATAGTAGTGCGAATATAGGGAGTAGCCACCATTTTGATCGTAGTGCACTATATAGGGAGTAGCTAGGAGAGGAGAAAAAAAGAGGAAGAAAGGAAGAGAGGGGAAGAGAGGAGAAGAGAGGAAGAGGAGGAGAGGAGAGAGGAGAGGACAGGAGAGGACAGAAGGAGAGGAGGAAAGGAAGAGAGGAAGAGAGGAGAGAGAGGAAGAGAGGAGAGAGAGGTGTGGCCTCCATCCCCTGTAGACACTAACAGGCCTCCTCCCTGTAGACACTAACAGGCCTCCTCCCTGTAGACACTAACAGGCCTCCTCCCTGTAGACACTAACAGTAGCATGGAGCTAACAGGCCTCCTCCCTGTAGACACTAACAGGCCTCCTCCCTGTAGACACTAACAGTATCATGGAGCTAACAGGCCTCCTCCCTGTAGACACTAACAGGCCTCCTCCTTGTAGACACTAACAGGCCTCCTCCCTGTAGACACTAACAGGCCTCCTCCCTGTAGACACTAACAGGCCTCCTCCCTGTAGACACTAACAGGCCTCCTCCCTGTAGACACTAACAGGCCTCCTCCCTGTAGACACTAACAGGCCTCCTCCCTGTAGACACTAACAGGCCTCCTCCCTGTAGACACTAACAGGCCTCCTCCCTGTAGACACTAACAGGCCTCCTCCCTGTAGACACTAACAGGCCTCCTCCCTGTAGACACTAACAGGCCTCCTCCCTGTAGACACTAACAGGCCTCCTCCCTGTAGACACTAACAGGCCTCCTCCCTGTAGACACTAACAGTATCATGGAACTAACAGGCCTCCTCCCTGTAGACACTAACAGTAGCATGAAGCTAACAGGCCTCCTCCCTGTAGACACTAACAGTAGCATGAAGCTAACAGGCCTCCTCCCTGTAGACACTAACAGTAGCATGAAGCTAACAGGCCTCCTCCCTGTAGACACTAACAGTAGCATGAAGCTAACAGGCCTCCTCCCTGTAGACACTAACAGTAGCATGGAGCTAACAGGCCTCCTCCCTGTAGACACTAACAGTAGCATGAAGCTAACAGGCCTCCTCCCTGTAGACACTAACAGTAGCATGAAGCTAACAGGCCTCCTCCCTGTAGACACTAACAGTAGCATGGAGCTAACAGGCCTCCTCCCTGTAGACACTAACAGTAGCATGAAGCTAACAGGCCTCCTCCCTGTAGACACTAACAGGCCTCCTCCCTGTAGACACTAACAGTATCATGGAACTAACAGGCCTCCTCCCTGTAGACACTAACAGTAGCATGGAGCTAACAGGCCTCCTCCCTGTAGACACTAACAGGCCTCCTCCCTGTAGACACTAACAGTAGCATGAAGCTAACAGGCCTCCTCCCTGTAGACACTAACAGGCCTCCTCCCTGTAGACACTAACAGTATCATGGAACTAACAGGCCTCCTCCCTGTAGACACTAACAGTAGCATGG
Organism: Oncorhynchus masou masou; assembly: GCF_036934945.1. Taxonomy (NCBI): domain Eukaryota; kingdom Metazoa; phylum Chordata; class Actinopteri; order Salmoniformes; family Salmonidae; genus Oncorhynchus; species Oncorhynchus masou. Next base: position 44,135,750 of record NC_088227.1, on the reverse strand, counting down.
AGCTAACAGGCCTCCTCCCTGTAGACACTAACAGTAGCATGGAGCTAACAGGCCTCCTCCCTGTAGACACTAACAGGCCTCCTCCCTGTAGACACTAACAGTAGCATGGAGCTAACAGGCCTCCTCCCTGTAGACACTAACAGTAGCATGGAGCTAACAGGCCTCCTCCCTGTAGACACTAACAGTAGCATGGAGCTAACAGGCCTCCTCCCTGTAGACACTAACAGGCCTCCTCCCTGTAGACACTAACAGTAGCATGAAGCTAACAGGCCTCCTCCCTGTAGACACTAACAGTAGCATGAAGCTAACATGCCTCCTCCCTGTAGACACTAACAGTAGCATGAAGCTAACAGGCTTCCTCCCTGTAGACACTAACAGTAGCATGAAGCTAACATGCCTCCTCCCTGTAGACACTAACAGTAGCATGAAGCTAACAGGCCTCCTCCCTGTAGACACTAACAGTAGCATGAAGCTAACATGCCTCCTCCCTGTAGACACTAACAGTAGCATGAAGCTAACAGGCCTCCTCCCTGTAGACACTAACAGTAGCATGAAGCTAACAGGCCTCCTCCCTGTAGACACTAACAGTAGCATGAAGCTAACAGGCCTCCTCCCTGTAGACACTAACAGTAGCATGGAGCTAACAGGCTTCCTCCCTGTAGACACTAACAGTAGCATGGAGCTAACAGGCCTCCTCCCTGTAGACACTAACAGGCCTCCTCCCTGTAGACACTAACAGTATCATGGAACTAACAGGCCTCCTCCCTGTAGACACTAACAGTAGCATGAAGCTAACAGGCCTCCTCCCTGTAGACACTAACAGTAGCATGAAGCTAACAGGCCTCCTCCCTGTAGACACTAACAGTAGCATGGAGCTAACAGGTTTTTTTTCTGCCAGGTTCGGTCCCTGGGTTTAGATGTGACCTCAGCTGATGGAAAATGACTGACAAACAATTATCATAATAACACTGTTTAGGATGCTTGGTTTCCAAGGGAACTGGGAGACAATGTGTTATTTCTCCTACAGTAAATCAATTGAATCTTACTCCAGCCAGCTGGTCTGGCTGGGGGTCTGATTGAGTTGTGTGTGTATTGATGAGTAGTGAATAGGAGACAGACAGACAGACAGACAGACAGACAGACAGACAGACAGACAGACAGACAGACAGACAGACAGACAGACAGACAGACAGACAGACAGACAGACAGACAGACAGACAGACAGACAGACAGAAAGAAAGAAAGAAACTGGGGGTCATTTAAATGCTTTCATGTGTATTTGTCCCAGTAGGTGGTTATAGAAATAACAGTTTGATTATAGCTTCAGAAAACATAATAAAACATTTAAAAAATAGTAAAACAGCCTAGTGTTAAATGGATGGTTTGGTGAATTAATGTCCAGACAGACAGACAGACCACCCTTGAGTTGCAAGGCTGCTGTGTTGTGCTGTTAAGTTGGTGTGTGTGTGTGTGTGTGTGTGTGTGTGTGTGTGTGTGTGTGTGTGTGTGTGTGTGTGTGTGTGTGTGTGTGTGTCATGTAGTTATGTTGTAACTGGAGCACATTGGGCTGGTGACAGATAATCCTGGTCTCAGTGTGTTTCCAATATGACCTTCATGCTAACATGCTAACACTGTCTGGATCAGTAGACCAGAGCACTAGCACAATGCTTGGATTCAGAGTATCTGGATCAGTAGACCAGAGCACTAGCAGCTTGGATTCAGAGTATCTGGATCAGTAGACCAGAGCACTAGCAGAATGCTAACATGCTAACACTGTCTGGATCAGTAGACCAGAGTACTAGCAGAATGCTAACATGCTAACACTGTCTGGATCAGTAGACCAGAGCACTAGCAGAATGCTAACATGCTAACACTGTCTGGATCAGTAGACCAGAGCACTAGCACAATGCTTGCATTCAGAGTATCTGGATCAGTAGACCAGAGCACTAGCAGAATGCTTGGATTCAGAGTATCTGGATCAGTAGACCAGAGCACCAGCAGAATTCTAACATGCTAACACTGTCTGGATCAGTAGACCATAGCACTAGCAGAATGCTAACATGCTAACACTGTCTGGATCAGTAGACCAGAGCACTAGCACAATGCTTGGATTCAGAGTATCTGGATCAGTAGACCAGAGCACTAGCAGAATGCTAACATGCTAACACTGTCTGGATCAGTAGACCAGAGCACGAGCACAATGCTTGGATTCAGAGTATCTTATGAGGCCATCAAATCAACACAGGATGTAATTTGATCCGCTGAAAAGGATTAGTAGACTGTAAATATAATAATAATACATTTAATTTGTAAAGCGCTTTTCTCAAACCCGAGGCGCTAATAAGTCTTTGTCAATAAACTATGGACTATCATACTACTCTAGGCGGGCAGGTAGGCAGGCAGGCAGACAGACCCTAACTCACCGTAGAGACTATCCTGTGTATGGCTGCAGCGGCCATGTCCTCTCCTTTAGGCTGTCCCACCAGAGTCATCCCCAGGTACTTGACCTGGAAAACCATCCCTTCCAATAGGGTCTCCTTGGTGTCTGTCCAGTTCTCCGGCAGCTCTGATTGGACAGAAAACACAACGCGTGTACAATTAATGGGATGTGATTGGACATATGGTTAAAAAGTTAAATTTGTGATTGGGGACGAAATGTGATTGGTGGAAATACAGTATAGAAAGCAAAATATCAACCAATGTAAATATAGCAAAAAATACCATGTATGTACACTGAACAAAAATATAAAAAACGCAACATGCAACAATTTCAAAGATTTTACTGAGTTACAGTTCACATCTATTTAGTTATTTATCTATTTATTTCACAGTGGTTATTCTAGTGGTTAGAATGTTGGACTAGTAACTGAAAGGTTGCAAGTCCAAATCCCTTGAGCTGACAAGGTACAAATCTGTCGTTCTGCCCCTGAACAGGCAGTTAACCCACTGTTCCTAGGCCGTCATTGAAAATAAGAATTTGTTCTTAACTGACTTGCCTGGTTAAATAAAGGTAAAATAAAATACATAAAACATGATGGGGAATACAAATATGCATCTGTTGGTCATAGATGCCTTCAACAAGGGGCGTGGAGCAGAAAACCAGTCAGTATGTGGTGAGACCACCAATTGCTTCATGCAGTGTGACACATCTCCTTCACATAGAGTTGATCAGGCTGTTGATTTGTGGCCTGTGGAATGTTGTCCCCACTCCTCTTCAATGGCTGTGCAACGTTGTTGGGATATAGGCGGGAACTGGAACACGCTGTCGTACACGTCGATCCAGAGCATCCCAAACATGCTCAATGGGGTGACATGTCTGGTGGATATGCAGGCCATGGAAGAACTGGGACATTTTCAGCTTCCAGGAATTGTGTACAGATTCTTGCGACATGGGGCCGTGCATTATCATGCTGAAACATGAGGTGATGGCGGTGGATGAATGGCACGACAAGGGGCCTTAGGATGTTGTCACTGTATCTCTGTGCATTCAAATTGACATTGATAAATTATAATTGTGTTTGTTGTCCGTAGCTTATACCTGCCCATATCATAACCCCACCATGGGGAACTCTGTTCACAATGTTGACATCAGCAAACCACTCGCCCACACAACAACATACATGCTGTCTGCCATCTGCTCAGTACATTTGAAACCGGGATTCATCACTAAAGAACTTCTCCAGCGAGCCAGTGGCCATCGAAGGTGAGCATTTTCCCACTGAAGTCGGGTTACGACGCCAAACTACAGTCAGGTTAAGACCCTGGTGAGGACGACGAGCACGCAGAGGGGTTTCACTGAGACGGTTTGTGGAGAGTGGCTGGTCTTAGACGATCCCGCAGGTGAAGAAGATGAATGTGGAGGTCCTGGGCTGGTGTGTTACACTTGGCCTGCGGTTGTGAGGCCGGTTGGATGTACTGCCAAAGTACATCGAAAATCTCAAAAATGAAATTGGCAGAGAAAAGAACATTAAATTATCTGGCAACTGTTCTGGTGGACATTCCTGCAGTCAGTATGCCAATTGCACACTCCTTCAAAACTTGAGATATTGTGTTGTGTGACATAACTGTACATTACATTTTAGAGTGGCCATTTATTGTCCCCAGCACAAGGTGCACCTGTGTAATGACCATGCTGTTGTATCAGCTTCTTGATATGCCACAACTGTCAGGAGGGATGGATTATCTTGAGAAAGGAGAAGTACTCACTAACAAGGAGAAATGCTCACTAACAGTGATGTAAACAAATTTCTGCATAAAATTGAGAGAAAGACAAATACGCTTCTCGTGTGTATGGAACATTTCTGGTTGCTGTCAGCCAAGCTGATCTGACCCATTCTGATGACATAGGTTACAGTCATTCTATAATTTATTAAATATATATTTTTTCTTAATCAGTCTACACACAATACTGTATAATGACAAAACTAACAGGTTTGAAAAAATTTGGGTAAATATATTAAAAATATTAATCAGAAAGTGCATGCAGTTTTTTTTATTTTATAAAAACCTATTTTCGATTCATCTTTATAGGGTATTGTGTGTAGATTGATGAGGATTTTATATATTTAATCCATTTAGAATAAAGCTGTAACGTAACAAAAAGAGGAATTTTTTATTTAACCTTTATTGAACTAGGTAAGTCAGTTAAGAACACATTCTTATTTTCAATGACGGCCTAGGAACAGTGGGTTAACTGCCTGTTCAGGGGCAGAACGACAGATTTGTACATTGTCAGCTCGGGGGGTTTGAACTTGCAACCTTCCGGTTACTAGTCCAACGCTCTAACCACTAGGCTACCTGCCGCCTCTACACTCTAACCACTAGGCTACCTGCCACCTCTACACTCTAACCACTAGGCTACCCTGCCGCCTCTACACTCTAACCACTAGGTTACCTGCCACCTCTACACTCTAACCACTAGGCTACCTGCCACCTCTACACTCTAACCACTAGGCTACCTGCCGCCTCTACACTCTAACCACTAGGCTACATGCCACCTCTACACTCTAACCACTGGGCTACCTGCCACCTCTACACTCTAACCACTAGGCTACCTACCTCCTCTACACTCTAACCACTAGGCTACCCTGAATAAGGGATGGGGTCTGAATACTTTCTGAATGCACTGTATATTGTTTTCCCTACAGGTTATAGAAAAGAGAAGAAGCTTTTGAACTATATACCTATTCAGCCTACAGTCCTACAGAATATGGGAAATTTCTCTTAGTATTTGCCCAGTAGGTTTCCTCAAGGAGAAAGCCCCCCACTTCTATCTCAAAGATAATAAAACAAAAACCCCTACAGTAACGTCAGCAAAAACAGTAATTACTAGGGTTTGTGCGTATCCATACGCTCATATCGTCCTTCTCTCACACCGGGATTTACGATAATACCGGTTTAGTTAGTCCACAAGGGATGGACGCCAAAAAAACACACAAAATAGAATTAGGCGTCTATTACCAGAATACTAACAGAATTTGCACAAGTAATAGCGAATTTCTATGGACGATCCTAGCTAAATATGCTTTTGTAATTCTAGAATGCGAATGTTTGTAGAATGTCAACTAACGATAAGCAGCCAAAGAAGAAACACACGAAAGGTTTTTTGTTTTTTAAGTTCGAGCGATAATAAATGCTTTTTGCATCGGTTTGCTTCTAATATTTCAATATGTGTGTTTTATTTTTTTCAATTTCTCGCGGGTCTTGATGTGGTTATTTCAATGAAACCATTGTTCTCCAGTGTTTTTCTTCCTTGGTAGGTTTTGAAATGAAAAAGTAACATCACTCCTGTAAAATGTATTGGACGTTCAGGAGATTCGATTCTCACTGCAACTTCACCAGACAGCCCCTGAATTCACTCCCCACTGGGAACCTCAACATCAGATCTGACTGCGTGCTGTAGAGTGGGGATGGAGTAGACAGATGCTGTAGATAGGGTGGGGGTGGGGATGGAGTAGACAGATGCTGTAGATAGGGTGGGGGTGGGGATGGAGTAGACAGATGCTGTAGATAGGGTGGGGGTGGGGATGGAGTAGACAGATGCTGTAGATAGGGTGGAGTGGGGATGGAGTAGACAGATGCTGTAGATAGGGTGGAGTGGGGATGGAGTAGACAGATGCTGTAGATAGGGTGGAGTGGGGATGGAGTAGACAGATGCTGTAGATAGGGTGGGGGTGGGGATGGAGTAGACAGATGCTGTAGATAGGGTGGGGGTGGGGATGGAGTAGACAGATGCTGTAGATAGGGTGGAGTGGGGATGGAGTTGACAGATGCTGTAGATAGGGTGGGGGTGGGGATGGAGTAGACAGATGCTGTAGATAGGGTGGAGTGGGGATGGAGTTGACAGATGCTGTAGATAGGGTGGGGGTGGGGATGGAGTAGACAGATGCTGTAGAAAGGGTGGGGATGGAGTAGACAGATGCTGTAGACAGGGTGGGGGTGGGGATGGAGTAGACAGATGCTGTAGAAAGGGTGGGGATGGAGTAGACAGATGCTGTAGACAGGGTGGAGTGGGGATGGAGTAGACAGATGCTGTAGATGGGGTGGGGGTGGGGATGGAGTAGACAGATGCTGTAGATAGGGTGGAGTGGGGATGGAGTTGACAGATGCTGTAGATAGGGTGGGGATGGAGTAGACAGATACTGTAGATAGGGTGGAGTGGGGATGGAGTTGACAGATGCTGTAGATAGGGTGGGGGTGGAGATGGAGTAGACAGATGCTGTAGATAGGGTGGGGGTGGAGATGGAGTAGACAGATGCTGTAGATAGGGTGGGGATGGAGTAGACAGATGCTGTAGATAGGGTGGGGATGGAGTAGACAGATGCTGTAGATAGGGTGGAGTGGGGATGGAGTTGACAGATGCTGTAGATAGGGTGGGGGTGGAGATGGAGTAGACAGATGCTGTAGATAGGGTGGGGGTGGGGATGGAGTAGACAGATGCTGTAGATAGGGTGGAGTGGGGATGGAGTTGACAGATGCTGTAGATAGGGTGGGGATGGAGTAGACAGATACTGTAGATAGGGTGGAGTGGGGATGGAGTAGACAGATGCTGTAGATAGGGTGGAGTGGGGATGGAGTAGACAGATGCTGTAGATAGGGTGGAGTGGGGATGGAGTTGACAGATGCTGTAGATAGGGTGGGGGTGGGGATGGAGTAGACAGATGCTGTAGATAGGGTGGGGGTGGGGATGGAGTAGACAGATGCTGTAGATAGGGTGGGGGTGGGGATGGAGTAGACAGATGCTGTAGATAGGGTGGGGATGGAGTAGACAGATGCTGTAGATAGGGTGGGGATGGAGTAGACAGATCCTGTAGATAGGGTGGAGTGGGGATGGAGTAGACAGATGCTGTAGATAAGGTGGGGATGGAGTAGACAGATGCTGTAGATAAGGTGGGGATGGAGTAGACAGATGCTGTAGATAGGGTGGGGATGGAGTAGACAGATGCTGTAGATAGGGTGGGGATGGAGTAGACAGATGCTGTAGATAGGGTGGAGTGGGGATGGAGTAGACAGATGCTGTAGATAAGGTGGGGATGGAGTAGACAGATGCTGTAGATAAGGTGGGGATGGAGTAGACAGATGCTGTAGATAGGGTGGGGATGGAGTAGACAGATGCTGTAGATGGGGTGGAGTGGGGATGGAGTAGACAGATGCTGTGGAGTGGGGATGGAGTAGACAGATGCTGTAGATAAGGTGGGGATGGAGTAGACAGATGCTGTAGATAGGGTAGAGTGGGGATGGAGTAGACAGATGCTGTAGATAGGGTGGGGGTGGGGATGGAGTAGACAGATGCTGTAGATAAGGTGGGGATGGAGTAGACAGATGCTGTAGATAAGGTGGGGATGGAGTAGACAGATGCTGTAGATAGGGTAGAGTGGGGATGGAGTAGACAGATGCTGTAGATAGGGTGGGGGTGGGGATGGAGTAGACAGATGCTGTAGATAGGGTGGGGATGGAGTAGACAGATGCTGTAGATAGGGTGGGGATGGGGTAGACAGATACTGTAGATAGGGTGGAGTGGGGATGGAGTAGACAGATGCTGTAGATAGGGTGGGGGTGGGGATGGAGTAGACAGATGCTGTAGATAGGGTGGGGGTGGGGATGGAGTAGACAGATGCTGTAGATAGGGTGGGGGTGGGGATGGAGTAGACAGATGCTGTAGATAGGGTGGAGTGGGGATGGAGTAGACAGATGCTGTAGATAGGGTGGAGTGGGGATGGAGTAGACAGATGCTGTAGATAGGGTGGGGGTGGGGATGGAGTAGACAGATGCTGTAGATAGGGTGGGGGTGGGGATGGAGTAGACAGATGCTGTAGATAGGGTGGAATGGGGATGGAGTAGACAGATGCTGTAGATAGGGTGGGGGTGGGGATGGAGTAGACAGATGCTGTAGATAGGGTGGGGGTGGGGATGGAGTAGACAGATGCTGTAGATAGGGTGGGGGTGGGGATGGAGTAGACAGATGCTGTAGATAGGGTGGAGTGGGGATGGAGTAGACAGATGCTGTAGATAGGGTGGGGGTGGCGATGGAGTAGACAGATGCTGTAGATAGGGTGGGGGTGGGGATGGAGTAGACAGATGCTGTAGATAGGGTGGGGGTGGGGATGGAGTAGACAGATGCTGTAGATAGGGTGGGGGTGGGGATGGAGTAGACAGATGCTGTAGATAGGGTGGGGGTGGGGATGGAGTAGACAGATGCTGTAGATAGGGTGGAGTGGGGATGGAGTAGACAGATGCTGTAGATAGGGTGGGGGTGGCGATGGAGTAGACAGATGCTGTAGATAGGGTGGGGGTGGGGATGGAGTAGACAGATGCTGTAGATAGGGTGGGGGTGGGGATGGAGTAGACAGATGCTGTAGATAGGGTGGGGGTGGGGATGGAGTAGACAGATGCTGTAGATAGGGTGGAGTGGGGATGGAGTAGACAGATGCTGTAGATAGGGTGGGGATGGAGTAGACAGATGCTGTAGATAGGGTGGGGGTGGGGATGGAGTAGACAGATGCTGTAGATAGGGTGGAGTGGGGATGGAGTACACAGATGCTGTAGATAAGGTAGAGTGGGGATGGAGTAGACAGATGCTGTAGATAAGGTGGGGATGGAGTAGACAGATGCTGTAGATAGGGTGGGGGTGGGGATGGAGTAGACAGATGCTGTAGATAGGGTGGAGTGGGGATGGAGTAGACAGATGCTGTAGACAGGGTGGAGTGGGGATGGAGTAGACAGATGCTGTAGATAAGGTGGGGGTGGGGATGGAGTAGACAGATGCTGTAGATAGGGTGGAGTGGGGATAGAGTAGACAAGGGGACTGTGGGGGGAAGCTGGGAACACAGTAGAGAGTGAAAATGGGGGAGGCTGGGTACACAGCGTGGAGTGAATGGGGGTTGTTGGTGTGAAGCTGGGTATACAGAGAGCTTAACATATTCCTCAGTGGCACCTGGACATCGGACAGACCCCTGTAACTGGGTTCACCAGCCCTGTAGACTGCCCACAGGACTCAAAACTGCCAACCCAAGATCAGCTGAACCTATACCACCATATGAAATCTAAAATGTCACTTAGTCATGAGCCAGCTCACTAACTGGCAAACAGAGAGCAAATGGAAGAGATCTTTCCAAACTCTTACCAAACATTTTCTCTCACCTACTGAACTATGATGGAATGTAGCGGATGGAAGAGAGAGAGAGAGAGAGAGAGAGAGAGAGAGAGAGGAAGAGAAAAATGCAGAGACATTACAGTAGAGTGTTCCAACATGCTGCTGTCCTGTACCATTGGAGCACCCCATGCAGGCTGAGCCATCTGTTACAGAGCAGCACAGACCCACACTTGATGTTTGGGAGGAGAACACAGAACGCCTCCCTCCCTCTCTCTGGGCCTTTGAAAACCTCTCCCTCCCCCTTATATACAACGCTCTCTGTCTCTCTCTTCTATACCTCCCCATCCTTTCCTCCCTCCCTCCTCCAAGTACCTCAGCCCACACCTCTAAACCGTAGTACTGAATATTATATCTCAGCTACGGGCTTTTCAAATATATTTTACCTCCCAAACAATATGAGGGATGGACGCTTATTAAATATTTCATAACTGTTTCGTCGTCTTGTGTGTGTGTGGTGTGGTTTGAGTGTGTATGGTGTCTGGTGTGGTTTGTGTCTGTGTGTCGGGTGTGTGGTGTGTGGTTTGTCTGTGTGGTGTGTGTATGTGGTGTGCTTTGTGTGTGTGTGTGGTGTCTGTGTGTTGGGTGTGTGGTGTATGGTTTGTGTCTGTGTGTCGGGTGTGTGGTGTGTGGTTTGTCTGTGTGGTGTGTGTATGTGATGTGGTTTGTGTGTGTGTTGTGTGTGTGTTGTGTATGTGGTGTGGTTTGTGTGTGTGTTGGGTGTGTGGTGTGTGTGTGTTGTCTGTGTGTTGGGTGTGTGTGTAGGTGTGGTGTCTGGTGTCTGTGTGGTGTGTGTATGTTAGGGCTAAACAAATTGACGGTATTTTATGTTTTTTTTTAATACGTTTTTTATGACCCAACCCTGATCTGTACAGATCCACAACTTTGTCCCTGACCTGTTTGAAGAGCTCCTTGGTCTTCATGGTGCCACTTGCTTAGTGGTGCCCCTTGCTTAGTTGTGTTGCAGACTCTGGGGCCTTTTAGAACAGGTGTATATATACGGAGATCATGTGACACTTAAATAAAGTCCACCTGTGTGCAATCTAACATTTTTTTTTTCATTTTACCTTTATTTAACCTTTATTTAACCAGGCAAGTCAGTTAAGAACACATTCTTATTTTCAATGACGACCTGGGAACAGTGGGTTAACTGCCTGTTCAGGGGTAGAACGACAGATTTGTACCTTGTCAGCTCGGGGGTTTGAACTCACAACCTTCCGGTTACTAGTCCAACGCTCTAAACACTAGGCTACCCTGCTGCCCCAATTATGTGACTTCTTGAGTTAATTGGTTTCTCCAGATCTTATTTGGGGGCTTCATAGCAAAGGGGGTGAATACATATGCACACACCACATTTCCGTTGAAATGTTTAAAAAAAATACAAATAAATTGCAACAAGTCATTTTTTTCATTTCACTTCACCAAATTGGACAATTTTGTGTATGTCCATTACATGAAATCCAAAATAAAAATCCATTTAAATTGCAGGTTGTATTGCAACAAAATAGGAAAAACGCCAAGGGGGACGAATACTTTTGCAAGGCCCTGTAGCTTCCATCAATGTAATTGTCTGCATAGTTTCCAATTCCCTATATAGAAAATAGTAAAAATAAAGAAAAACCATTGAATGAGTAGGTGTCCAAACTTTTGACTGGTTCTGTACATACTAAACTCAGCAAAAAAATAAACGTTCTCTCACGGTCAACTGTGTTTATTTTCAGCAAACTTAAGACGTGTAAATATTTGTATGAAAATAACAAGATTCAACAACTGAGGCATAGACTGAACAAGTTCCACAGACATGTGACTTAACAGAAATGGAATAATGTGTCCCTGAACAAAGGGGGGGGGGGTCAAAATCAAAAGTAACAGTCAGTATGTGGTGTGGCCACCAGCTGCATTAAGTACTGCAGTGCATCTCCTCCTCATGGACTGCAGCAGATTTGCCAGGTCTTTCTGTGAGATGTTACCCAACTCTTTTGTCATCAGGCTGTATAGATAATTACGTTTGCTCTGAACATTAGCGATTTGCATTAGTATTAGTGGCTCTCAGGATTTAGGACCAAATTGCTAAGAAAATATAAACGAGCTGTTTGCAGATGGAAGAAACAAATGAATAGTGTAATTATAGAACGCTAGTGGAATTATATTAAGAAGCAAAATTGAAAACTGCATTGACCATGCAGACTGATCACAAGTCTCTCCATGTGCAGCATTGTCCATGCAGACTGATCACAAGTCTCTCCATGTGCAGCATTGTCCATGCAGACTGATCACAAGTCTCCCCATGTGCAGCATTGTCCATGCAGACTGATCACAAGTCTCGCCATGTGCAGCATTGACCATGCAGACCGATCACAAGTTTCTCCATGTGCAGCATTGTCCATGCAGACTGATCACAAGTCTCTCAATGTGCTGAATTGACCATGCATACCGATAACAAGTGTCTCCCCATGTGCAGAATTGAACATGCAGACTGATCACAAGTGTCTCGTAGTCCAGGAACAACTAATGCGCTCCTTGAGTGTCAGGGGGCGTGGCTCGGTCTGTGTGGAAGTAAACTACAAAATGGACGTTACATTTAACAAACCAATAAGGTTACCCTGCCGCCCCAATTTAACAAACCAAAACATCCACATTCCGTTATAGAAGGTAAAGTTCAAACCTAAACGGGTGCATCAATACTGGTATATAGTCAAAAAAAACGATCTACTGCCCAGCACTAGTGTGTGTGTGTGCGTAACAAATCAAATCACCATTTGTCACATACGCTGAATAAACCAGTTGTTGACCTGACAGTGAAATGCTTACTTACAAGCAATTAAATTAACAATGCATTTTTAAGAAAAAAATAAGTATTAAGAGATTATTACCGTACAGGGTACCGGTACAGAGTCAATGTGGAGGCTATATACAGGGTATTACGGTACAGAGTCAATGTGGAGGCTATATACAGGGTATTACGGTACAGAGTCAATGTGGAGGCTATATACAGGGTATTACGGTACAGAGTCAATGTGGAGGCTATATACAGGGTATTACGGTACAGAGTCAATGTGGAGGCTATATACAGGGTATTACGGCACAGAGTCAATGTGGAGGCTATATACAGGGTGTTACGGTACAGAGTCAATGTGGAGACTATATACAGGGTATTACGGTACAGAGTCAATGTGGAGGCTATATACAGGGGGTACCGGTACAGAGTCAATGTGGAGACTATATACAGGGTATTACGGTACAGAGTCAATGTGGAGGCTATATACAGGGGGTACCGGTACAGAGTCAATGTGGAGACTATATACAGGGTATTACGGTACAGAGTCAATGTGGAGACTATATACAGGGTATTACGGTACAGAGTCAATGTGGAGGCTATATACAGGGTGTACCGGTACAGAGTCAATGTGGAGGCTATATACAGGGTGTTACGGTACAGAGTCAATGTGGAGGCTATATACAGGGTGTTACGGTACAGAGTTAATGTGGAGGCTATATACAGGGGGTACCGGTACAGAGTCAATGTGGAGGCTATATACAGGGTATTACGGTACAGAGTCAATGTGGAGGCTATATACAGGGTATTACGGTACAGAGTCAATGTGGAGGCTATATACAGGGTGTACCGGTACAGAGTCAATGTGGAGGCTATATACAGGGTGTTACGGTACAGAGTCAATGTGGAGGCTATATACAGGGTATTACGGTACAGAGTTAATGTGGAGGCTATATACAGGGGGTACCGGTACAGAGTCAATGTGGAGGCTATATACAGGGTATTACGGTACAGAGTCAATGTGGAGGCTATATACAGGGTATTACGGTACAGAGTCAATGTGGAGGCTATATACAGGGTATTACGGTACAGAGTCAATGTGGAGGCTATATACAGGGTATTACGGTACAGAGTCAATGTGGAGGCTATATACAGGGTATTACGGTACAGAGTCAATGTGGAGGCTATATACAGGGTATTACGGCACAGAGTCAATGTGGAGGCTATATACAGGGTGTTACGGTACAGAGTCAATGTGGAGACTATATACAGGGTATTACGGTACAGAGTCAATGTGGAGGCTATATACAGGGGGTACCGGTACAGAGTCAATGTGGAGACTATATACAGGGTATTACGGTACAGAGTCAATGTGGAGGCTATATACAGGGGTACCGGTACAGAGTCAATGTGGAGACTATATACAGGGTATTACGGTACAGAGTCAATGTGGAGACTATATACAGGGTATTACGGTACAGAGTCAATGTGGAGGCTATATACAGGGTGTACCGGTACAGAGTCAATGTGGAGGCTATATACAGGGTGTTACGGTACAGAGTCAATGTGGAGGCTATATACAGGGTGTTACGGTACAGAGTTAATGTGGAGGCTATATACAGGGGGTACCGGTACAGAGTCAATGTGGAGGCTATATACAGGGTATTACGGTACAGAGTCAATGTGGAGGCTATATACAGGGTATTACGGTACAGAGTCAATGTGGAGGCTATATACAGGGTATTACGGTACAGAGTCAATGTGGAGGCTATATACAGGGTGTACCGGTACAGAGTCAATGTGGAGGCTATATACAGGGTGTTACGGTACAGAGTCAATGTGGAGGCTATATACAGGGTATTACGGTACAGAGTTAATGTGGAGGCTATATACAGGGGGTACCGGTACAGAGTCAATGTGGAGGCTATATACAGGGTATTACGGTACAGAGTCAATGTGGAGGCTATATACAGGGTATTACGGTACAGAGTCAATGTGGAGGCTATATACAGGGGGTACTGTTAGAGTCAATGTGGAGGCTATATACAGGGGGTACTGTTAGAGTCAATGTGGGGGCTATATACAGGGGGTACCGGTACAGAGTCAATGTGGAGGCTATATACAGGGGGTACCGGTACAGAGTCAATGTGGAGGCTATATACAGGGTATTACGGTACAGAGTCAATGTGGAGACTATATACAGGGTGTAACGGTACAGAGTCAATGTGGAGGCTATATACAGGGTATTACGGTACAGAGTCAATGTGGAGACTATATACAGGGTGTAACGGTACAGAGTCAATGTGGAGACTATATACAGGGTATTACGGTACAGAGTCAATGTGGAGACTATATACAGGGTATTACGGTACAGAGTCAATGTGGAGGCTATATACAGGGTGTACCGGTACAGAGTCAATGTGGAGGCTATATACAGGGTGTTACGGTACAGAGTCAATGTGGAGGCTATATACAGGGTATTACGGTACAGAGTCAGTGTGGAGGCTATATACAGGGGGTACCGGTACAGAGTCAATGTGGAGGCTATATACAGGGTGTACCGGTACAGAGTCAATGTGGAGGCTATATACAGGGTGTTACGGTACAGAGTCAATGTGGAGGCTATATACAGGGTGTTACGGTACAGAGTCAATGTGGAGGCTATATACAGGGTATTACGGTACAGAGTCAGTGTGGAGGCTATATACAGGGGGTACCGGTACAGAGTCAATGTGGAGGCTATATACAGGGTGTTACGGTACAGAGTCAATGTGGAGGCTATATACAGGGTATTACGGTACAGAGTCAGTGTGGAGGCTATATACAGGGGTACCAGTACAGAGTCAATGTGGAGGCTATATACAGGGGTACCGGTACAGAGTCAATGTGGAGGTTATATACAGGGTATTACGGTACAGAGTCAATGTGGAGGCTATATACAGGGTATTACGGTACAGAGTCAATGTGGAGGCTATATACAGGGTATTACGGTACAGAGTCAATGTGGAGGCTATATACAGGGGGTACCGGTACAGAGTCAATGAGGAGGTTATATACAGGGGGTACCGGCACAGAGTCAATGTGGAGGCTATATACAGGGGGTACCGGTACAGAGTCAATGTGTGGGGGTACAGGTTAGTAATGAGGCTATATACAGGGGGTACCGGTACAGAGTCAATGTAGAGACTATATACAGGGGGTACCAGTATAGAGTCAGTGTGGAGGCTATATACAGGGGGTACCGGTACAGAGTCAATGTGGAGGCTATATACAGGGGGTACCGGTACAGAGTCAATGTGGAGGCTATATACAGGGGGTACCGGTACTGAGTCAATGTGGAGGCTATATACAGGGGGTACCGGTAGAGTCAATGTGGAGGCTATATACAGGGGGTACCAGTATAGAGTCAGTGTGGAGGCTATATACAGGGGGTACCGGTACAGAGTCAATGTAGAGACTATATACAGGGGGTACTGTTAGAGTCAATGTGGAGGCTATATACAGGGGGTACTGTTAGAGTCAATGTGGAGGCTATATACAGGGGGTACCGGTACAGAGTCAATGTGGAGGCTATATACAGGGGGTACCGGTACAGAGTCAATGTGGAGGCTATATACAGGGTATTACGGTACAGAGTCAATGTGGAGACTATATACAGGGTGTAACGGTACAGAGTCAATGTGGAGACTATATACAGGGTATTACGGTACAGAGTCAATGTGGAGGCTATATACAGGGTATTACGGTACAGAGTCAATGTGGAGGCTATATACAGGGTGTACCGGTACAGAGTCAATGTGGAGGCTATATACAGGGTATTACGGTACAGAGTCAATGTGGAGGCTATATACAGGGTATTACGGTACAGAGTCAGTGTGGAGGCTATATACAGGGGGTACCGGTACAGAGTCAATGTGGAGGCTATATACAGGGTGTACCGGTACAGAGTCAATGTGGAGGCTATATACAGGGTGTTACGGTACAGAGTCAATGTGGAGGCTATATACAGGGTGTTACGGTACAGAGTCAATGTGGAGGCTATATACAGGGTATTACGGTACAGAGTCAGTGTGGAGGCTATATACAGGGGGTACCGGTACAGAGTCAATGTGGAGGCTATATACAGGGTGTTACGGTACAGAGTCAATGTGGAGGCTATATACAGGGTATTACGGTACAGAGTCAGTGTGGAGGCTATATACAGGGGGTACCAGTACAGAGTCAATGTGGAGGCTATATACAGGGGGTACCGGTACAGAGTCAATGTGGAGGTTATATACAGGGTATTACGGTACAGAGTCAATGTGGAGGCTATATACAGGGTATTACGGTACAGAGTCAATGTGGAGGCTATATACAGGGTATTACGGTACAGAGTCAATGTGGAGGCTATATACAGGGTATTACGGTACAGAGTCAATGTGGAGGCTATATACAGGGTATTACGGTACAGAGTCAATGTGGAGGCTATATACAGGGGGTACCGGTACAGAGTCAATGAGGAGGCTATATACAGGGGGTACCGGTACAGAGTCAATGTGTGGGGGTACAGGTTAGTAATGAGGCTATATACAGGGGGTACCGGTACAGAGTCAATGTAGAGACTATATACAGGGGGTACCAGTATAGAGTCAGTGTGGAGGCTATATACAGGGGGCACCGGTACAGAGTCAATGTGGAGGCTATATACAGGGGGTACCGGTACAGAGTCAATGTGGAGGCTATATACAGGGGGTACCGGTACTGAGTCAATGTGGAGGCTATATACAGGGGGTACCGGTAGAGTCAATGTGGAGGCTATATACAGGGGGTACCAGTATAGAGTCAGTGTGGAGGCTATATACAGGGGGTACCGGTACAGAGTCAATGTAGAGACTATATATAGGGGGTACTGGTACAGAGTCAATGTGGAGGCTATATACAGGGGGTACCAGTACAGAGTCAATGTGGAGG
Source organism: Oncorhynchus masou masou (assembly GCF_036934945.1). Lineage (NCBI taxonomy): Eukaryota > Metazoa > Chordata > Actinopteri > Salmoniformes > Salmonidae > Oncorhynchus > Oncorhynchus masou. Next base: position 44,118,372 of record NC_088227.1, on the reverse strand, counting down.
CTATATACAGGGGGTACCGGAACAGAGTCAATGTGCTGGGGTACAGGTTAGTAATGAGACTATGTACATGGGGTAATGGAACAGAGTCAATGTGCTGGGGTACAGGTTAGTAATGAGACTATGTACATGGGGTAATGGAACAGAGTCAATGTGCTGGGGTGCAGGTTAGTCGAGGTCATTGAGGTAATATGTATTATCTAACCTGTTGCGTAGTCACTTTACCCCTACCTACACTACTGGTCAAAAGTTTCAGAACACCTGCTCATTCCAGGGGTTTTCTTTATTGGTACTCTTTTCTACATTGTAGAATAATAGTGAAGACATCAAAATGATGAAATAACACAAATGGAATCATGTAGTAACCAAGAAAGTGTTAACCAGATTCTTCAAGCAGCCACCCTTTGCCTTGATGACAGCTTTGCACACTCTTGGCATTCTCTCAACCTGCTTCACCTGGAATGCTTTTCCAACCGTTTTGAAGGAGTTCCCAGTACTTGTTGGCTGCTTTTCCTTCCCTATATGCAGTCCAGCTCATCCCAAACCATCTCAATTGGGTTGAGATCGGGGGATTGTGGAGGCCAGGTCATCTGATGCAGCATTCCATCACTCTCCTTCTTGGTCAAAAAGCCCTTACACAGCCTATAGAGGGGTGTTGGGTCATTGTCCTGCTGAAAAACAAATGATAGTCCCACTAAGCCCAAACCAGATGGGATGGCGTGGTGTATTGCTGCAAAATGCTGTGTAGTGTAGAGATATAGACGGATAAATAGACGTATATATAGAGATATAGGATATATAGAGATATAGACGGATATATAGAGATAGACGGATACATAAAGATATGGAAGGATATAGAGATATAGAAGGATATAAAGAGATAGACGGATATATAGAGATATAGAAGGATATATAGAGATATAGGATATATAGAGATATAGGCGGATATATAGTTGGATATAAGGAGACAGATGGATATATAGACGGATACATAGAGATATAGATGGATGTATAGAGATATAGATGGATATATAGAGATATAGACAGATATATAGTTGGATATATAGAGGTATAGATGGATATATAGACGGATACATAGAGATATAGACGGATATATAGAGATAGACGGATATATAGAGATATAGACGGATATATAGAGATATAGACAGATATATAGAGATATAGACAGATATATAGATGAATATATAGAGATAGACAGATAAATAGAGATATGGATGGATATATAGAGATATAGACGGATATATAGAGATATAGACGGATATATAGAGATATAGACAGATATATAGAGATATAGACAGATATATAGAGATATAGACAGATATAGTTGGATATATAGAGGTATAGATGGATATATAGACGGATATATAGAGATATAGACGGATATATAGAGATAGACGGATAAATAGAGATATAGACGGATATATAGACAGATATATAGAGATATAGACGGATATATAGAGATATAGACGGATATATAGAGATATAGACGGATATATAAAGATATAGACGGATATATAGAAATATAGACAGATATATAGTTGGATATATAGAGGTATAGATGGATATATAGACAGATACATAGAGATATAGACGGATATATATAGATATAGATGGATATATAGAGATATAGACAGATATATAGAGGTATAGACGGATATATAGAGGGATACATAGAGATATAGACGGATATATAGAGATAGACGGATATATAGAGATATGGATGGATATATAGAGATATAGACGGATATATAGAGATATAGACGGATATATAGAGATATAGACGGATATATAGAGATATAGATGGATATATAGAGATATAGACGGATATATAGAGATATAGACGGATATATAGAGATATAGACGGATATATAGAGATATAGACGGATATATAGAGATATAGACGGATATATAGAGATATAGACGGATATATAGAGATATAGACGGATATATAGAGATATAGACGGATATATAGAGATATAGACGGATATATAGAGATAGACGGATATATAGAGATATAGACGGATATATAGAGATATAGACGGATATATAGAGATATAGACGGATATATAGAGATATAGATGGATATATAGAGATAGACGGATATATAGAGATATAGACGAATATATAGAGATATAGATGGATATATAGACGGATACATAGAGATAGACGGATAAATAGAGATATAGACGGATATATAGACGGATATATAGAGATATAGAAGGATATATAGAGATATAGACGGATATATAGAGATATAGACGGATATATAGAGATATAGACGGATATATAGAGATATAGACGGATATATAGAGATAGACGGATATATAGAGATATAGATGTATATATAGACGGAAATATAGAGATATAGACAGATATATAGAGATATAGACAGATATAGTTGGATATATAGAGGTATAGACGGATATATAGAGATATAGACGGATATATAGAGATAGACGGATAAATAGAGATATAGACGGATATATAGACAGATATATAGAGATATAGACGGATATATAGAGATATAGACGGATATATAGAGATATAGACGGATATATAGAGATATATACGGATATATAGAGATATAGACAGATATATAGTTGGATATATAGAGGTATAGATGGATATATAGACAGATACATAGAGATATAGACGGATATATATAGATATAGATGGATATATAGAGATATAGACGGATATATAGAGGTATAGATGGATATATAGACGGATACATAGAGATATAGACGGATATATAGAGATATAGACGGATATATAGAGATATGGATGGATATATAGAGATATAGACGGATATATAGAGATATAGACGGATATATAGAGATATAGACGGATATATAGAGATATAGATGGATATATAGAGATATAGACGGATATATAGAGATATAGACGGATATATAGACGGATATATAGACGGATATATAGAGATATAGACGGATATATAGAGATAGACGGATATATAGAGATAGACGGATATATAGAGATATAGACGGATATATAGAGATATAGACGGATATATAGAGATATAGATGGATATATAGAGATATAGATGGATATATAGAGATAGACGGATATAGAGATATAGACGAATATATAGACGGATACATAGAGATAGACGGATAAATAGAGATAGACGGATATATAGAGATATAGACGGATATATAGAGATATAGACGGATATATAGAGATATAGAAGGATATATAGAGATAGACGGATATATAGAGATATAGACGGATATATAGAGATAGACGGATATATAGAGATATAGATGTATATATAGACGGAAATATAGAGATATAGACGGATATATAGAGATATATTTATGGATATATAGACGGATATATAGAGATATAGACGGATATATAGAGATATAGATGTATATATAGACGGATATATAGAGATATAGACGGATATATAGAGATATAGACGGATATATAGAGATATAGATGATATATAGACGGATATATAGAGATATAGATGTATATATAGACGGATATATAGAGATATAGATGAATATATAGACGGATATATAGAGATATAGATGAATATATAGACGGATATATAGAGATATAGATTGATATATAGAGATATATACGGATACATATAGATATATTTACGGATATATAGATGGATATATAGAGATATAGACGGATATATAGAGATATATTTAAGGATATATAGAGATATATTTACGGATATATAGAGATATAGACATATATATAGAGATATAGACATATATATAGAGATAGACGGATATATAGAGATATAGACGGATATATAGAGATATAGACGGATATATAGCGATATAGCTGGATATATAGAGATAGATGGATATATAGAGATAAAGATGGATATATAGACGGATACATAGAGATATAGACGATTACAAAGAGATATAGATGGATATATAGAGATAGACGGATATATAGAGATATAGATGGAAATAGAGATATATTTAAGGATATATATAGATAGACGGATATATAGAGATATAGATGATATATAGACGGATATATAGAGATATAGATGTATATATAGACGGATATATAGAGATATAGATGGATATATAGAGATATAGACGGATATATAGTAGGATATAAAGAGACAGATGGATATATAGACGGATACATAGAGATATAGATGGATATATAGAGATATAGATTGATATATAGAGATATAGACAGATATATAGTTGGATATAGAGGTATAGACAGATATATAGATGGATACATAGAGATATAGATGGATATATAGAGATATAGATGGATACAGAGATATAGACGGATATATAGATGGATATATAGAGATATAGACGGATATATAGAGATATAGATGGATATATAGACGGATACATAGAGATAGACAGATATAGACGGATATATAGTTGGATATATAGAGGTATAGATGGATATATAGACGGATACATAGAGATATAGACGGATATATAGAGATATAGATGGATATATAGAGATAGACGGGTATATAGAGATATAGACGGATATATAGAGATATGGATGGATATATAGAGATATAGACGGATATATAGAGATATAGATGGATATATAGACGGATACATAGAGATAGACGGATAAATAGAGATATAGACGGATATATAGATGGATATATAGAGATATAGATGGATATATAGACGGATACATAGAGATAGACGGATAAATAGAGATATAGACAGATATATAGAGACATAGACGGATATATAGAGATATAGACAGATATATAGAGATATAGACGGATATATAGACGGAGACGGATAAATAGAGATATAGACGTATATACAGTGGGGAGAACAAGTATTTGATACATTGCCGATTTTGCAGGTTTTCCTACTTACAAAGCATATAGAGGTCTGTAATTTTTTATCATAGGTACACTTCAACTGTGAGAGATGGAATCTAAAACAAAAATCCAGAAAATCACATTGTATGACTTTTAACCTCTTGGAACTCCCCATCCCGGATCCGGGATCGTGACTAAAGCCTCAGGCTCATTAGCATAACGCAACGTTAACGATTTCTGAAAATCGCAAATAAAATGAAAATAATGCATCTGCTCTCAAGCTTAGCCTTTTCTTAACAACACTGTCATCTCAGATTTTCAAAATATGCTTTTGAACCATAGAAATTGACTAATTTGTGTAAGAGTATGCAAAGCTAGCATAGCATTTTGAGTAGCATTTAGCACGCAACATTTTCACAAAAACCAGATAACCAAATAAATAAAATCATTTACCTTTGAAGAGCTTCTGATGTTTTCAATGAGGAGACTCTCAGTTACATACCAAATGCGCAGTTTTTCCTGAAAGCGTCTGTGTGTAGGAGAAATCGTTCCGTTTTCTACATTGCATCTGGCTACCGAAACGAACCGAAAATTCAGTCACCTACAACGTAAAACTTTTTCCGAATTAACTACATAATATCGACCGAAACATGGCAAACGTTGTTTGGAATCAATCCTCAAGGTGTTTTTTCACATATCTCTTCATTGATATATCGTTCGTGGAAGCTTGCTTTCCTCTCTGAATCCCATGGAAAAATACTGGCAGCTGACTTTTGCGCACCAATTTCGGCGCAGGACACCGGGCGGACACCTGGTAAATGTGGTCTCTTATGGTCAATCTTCCAATGATCTGCCTACAAATACGTCACAATGCTGCAGACACCTTGGGGAAACGACAGAAAGGGTTGACTCACTCCTCTCGCATTCACAGCCATATAAGGAGACAATGGAAAACAGAGCCTCAAAAATCCTGCTCATTTCCTAGATGCCGTCTCATCTTGGTTTTGCCTGAAGCTCACGTTCTAGGGCACGCACAGAAAATATCTTGGTAGTTCTGGACACGTCAGAGTGTTTTCTTTCGAAAGCTATCAATTATATGCATAGTCGAGCATCTTTTTGTGACAAAATATCTTG